>NC_133284.1:20714534-21014534 GCF_005239225.2 Populus alba | reverse complement strand
GAGTATAATTTTAGGGTATTTGTAGTTAGGGTTAGGCAGAATTAAAAAAACGAGGTTCGGTTTTTTTTGCAGGTTTTTGTTCTTTAGGTCAAAACTATGTCAATGGATTATGATTATCCACTTCAAGAAAGGCAATATGGAGATAACGTAATTTCCTTTAATGGCCGTAACGAAGACAATCGACAACAGCAGCGGCAAGAAGAAGGTTATTATGAAGAAGAAGAAGAAGGACAGCAACAACAGGAGAGAGAAATAGGTAGTGGAGGGATTGAGAGAAATCAGTCAATGAATCATCACTATCATCACCACAATCGTGACTCTTCATCTGCAGGGTTAGTTTGTACTCTTTCTGTGTATGTTGTGAGGATTTTTGGCTTTTCTTCTTGTTTTAGAGGGTTAACTTAAATCAAAAGCCGATTGCAGCATTTTTCGCCGCAATAATTGTGATTGGGGAAATAATTTGTGGGTTTCTTTTTTTGTTGGTAGAAAACTCTTTGTTGGTGGTGTCTCCTGGGAAACTACTGAAGGTAACATTTCAAATTTTTATACTTTTTTATTATTACTATCTTAATAATTTATTGTATTAGAATTATTTATGTCTTGTAGGGTTGAATTGGATAGTTGAATTCATACAATCCATTGCAATTTGAATAGCTAATTTGTGTTATTTTGTTGCATTTCTCTTAGTTTCTTAGTGGGATATTTGTGACGACGTTGAGGTTTAATCATGATTTATAGTGCTGACTTGTCAATCCATACTGCGATATTTCACTCTGGGAAGAGTCTACATATTCAATTTGTGACTGTTCTTGATTGTTTATGATGAGAGAACTTTGTGGATTGCATTATAGTTTTTTAATGTACTTGTGTAGTTGCAATATATTTAAGTCTATGGAATGGTTTCAGCAATGGGTTCTGTTATTTGAGGTATTGGCAGGTCATACCTTGGTCAAAATCCATTAGCAGTTGGGATCATGCCGAGCTCTTTCTTACTCTGAGTATTACTGATCTCTCATGAACGCAATGTAGGGAAATCGGTTACCTGCCTCCTTAATTGCTGCAAGCTAGTTTTCTGACACTTGGTCTAGAAATTTGAAGAATATGTGCCATTAACCTAGTGAGGGATTGCTGCTTAGTTCTACAGCATCAGGGACATAAGTACTGATAAGCTACAAGGGTAGTTGTCTACCAAAGGAGTGTGTTGCTCATTTTTCTAAACTTATCAGTACTTAAGTAAAATTTAATAGATGACAAGGATAGATGAAAACTGATCCAGTTTCTGGTTTTGTGAATTTTCATGTGCGAAACTGAGACCAATGAGCTTAAAATCAACCAGCCATGTTGTCTTCTTTGTTTCACCATTTTGTTGTTTGCAATTTTTCTGATTTGTTATCCTTGACCAGTAAATTCTCCTTCAGCACTGGCTAATTTTTTTTCCCAGTCCATTTTATTGTTCTGTTAAGCCTGATTTGTTGTCTGTTGTCATAAAATTCTCCTTAGGTAGCTTTGGATCTCTTTCATGCTAATGTCTATCATATCCCTTTGGTTTCAGAAACATTCACTAATTACTTTAGCAAGTATGGAGAAGTCATGGACTCTGTAATAATGACGGACAGACATTCTGGAAGGCCACGAGGGTTTGGCTTTGTAACATTTGCTGACCCTGCAGTTGCTGATAGGGTTTTGGAGGAAGACCATGTTATAGATGGAAGAGCGGTAACATTCACTCACTCATTTCCTGACAGCATAAGTTTTCCAAGTTTCTGATAATTTTTATCCATTGCTCCTTTATAAAAGTGGAAATTTTTGTAACTTGGGAGCTTACTCTGTTGCATTCTTATTCCAGGTGGAGGTGAAGAGGACAGTTCCAAGGGAAGATATGGAGGTTAAAGGAGTAACAAGAACAAAAAAAATTTTTGTTGGTGGAATACCACCATCTTTGACTGAAGGTAATGTAGCTCAATTTTCATAATGAATTTCTCTTTTTCTAAATGAGCTAAATTGGTATGCTCTTTGGGCTCTATTGCCATATTACAGATGAATTAAAGGAATACTTCTCTGTTTATGGTAGCATTGTTGACCACCAGATTATGCTAGATCATAAGACTGGAAGGTCTAGGGGATTTGGGTTTGTCACATTTGACAGTGAAGATGCTGTTGAACGAATCTTTTCAGAGGGCAGAACACATGAGCTTGGTGGTAAACAGGTAGGTTATAGTTCTGCTGAAAAATGACATCCCTGTCATCCTACTGGATGATTATGATATGGCATTGTGAGATGTTAATAACTTGAGCCCTTGAATATAAATTTTAGGTGGAAATAAAGAAGGCTGAACCAAAGAGAACTGGTGGTGATCATGGCAATGCAACAAAGTCTTATGCTGGATTCAGAAATGGTGCTGGTGGTTTTGGTGCTGGCAATAGTTCAGCTGGTCGTTATGGTCGAAAAATGGGCAGAGAATATGGTGGGTACAGTGGCTATGATGGTTATAGTGGTTATGGAAGTTATGGGGGAAGCTATCCTCCTGGAAGCACTGCTGGTTTTTATGGTGGTTATGGAGCATATGGTTATGGATTTGGATTTGGTGGGCCTATGATGTATGGAGCTGGTGTATATGGAGGAAGTGGTTATGGTACTCCAAGTGCTTACAACAATGCTGCTGAGTATGGTGGTGGTAAAGGATATGGGAGAACTGGTGATGGTGAAAGTTTTGGCAGTGGTAAAAGATATGGTAATGGTGATGCTGTTAGTGGTGTCTATGGCAGTAATACGGGGTATGGAGGCAGTGCAAATGGTGGTGCTGCTGTTACTGGAAGGTTTCATCCCTACCGGAAATAGAAAGATTTTCCAACAAGACAATGGTATGATTCATGGCAATTTGATATGAGAGATGTCATCTACATTCTTAGTAAGAGGAGGCTGTTCTCAGAAAACTGATGGATATTCTGTTGTTGCAATCTCCTTCGTGCTATTTATACAAGGAGGCCGAAATGGTTATAGAATGTTTCTTGTAATTGTGAAAACACAAATTCTAATTTATGGTATTGGCCAGGTTGGATTTTGCAGTAATTGGTTGTAGGTAATCAGGTCCTTGAAGGAGGTAACACGCACACATGTATTAACTTAGTTGAAACACTTGTACTATGTGACAATTTAACCATTAGATAGAAGTTTGTTTTGAACTTATGTTTAGGTACCATTTGATTAAGTAAATTATTTTTAATTTTTGATAGAATAATAAAAAATAAGTTGGTAAATGTATTATAATGTTTAAGAAAAATAAGTAGAAAAAATAACTTCTTAAAATTTAATTTTTTTTTTTCAAGTTTGTTTAAAATAATAAAAATCAAATTTGACAAATAAAAAATTAGAGGATAAAATTAAAGAAGATAATTTAATTTTACAAATTATTTTATATAAAACAAATAACAATAAAAAAAATAGAAATCAAATCTGATTGAAAGTGGATGAAATTAATTTTTTTTTAATTTTATAAAATATTTAAAATAAAATAAATAACAATAAAAAAAGGATCAAATTTTATAGGTAAGAAAAATAAAAAGATAATAAAATAAAAAAAATTAATTTCATAAATTATATTAAATAAAATAAATAACAATTAAAAAAATAATAACCAAATCTAATAGATAAAAAAATTTCAATTAAGAAAATAATAATAAAAAAACAAATAACAATCAAAAGAATAAAGATAAAAATTGATATAAAAATTAAATTAAATCAAATTTTATGGGATTAAATTGAAGAAAAAAATACTAAATATATTTCAATAAAAAATTTAAGGATCAAATTTGATATAATCAACAAATAATAAGATATTTTTAAATTTTTTGCAACTTTTTAAAAGTGTTTTCTACTAAAAAAAAAAAAAAAAAAAGCATTTTCATGCAAATCAAATCAAATTTCTCTAGTTAAAAAGCATTTTTATTGACCAAATTTTATAATAATAAATAAATACAAGAAATTTTTAAAAATAATTTTTAAAAAAAATCACTTTTCATAAAACAAACAATAAAATACTTTGTTTATCAAATATTACTCACCTTTTTATGCACCAACAATGCCCATAAAGCACCAATACTGCCATCCATTGTTTTTGATAATCTATTTATTTATTTATTTGAAGTTTGTTTGATATTTTTGGAATCTTTTTACAGTCAAATACTCATATAACTTATATTGTGAGGTCTCTCTCTTCACTTCGCATCAATAGTTAATGAAATTAACCTTTTTTAGGCTAATTTGATTTTACAGGTCTTCTTTCTTTCTTTTTTTTTTTCTTTTTTTTTTTCTAGCATTTCATAGCCGAGTATTTGATATTATAATAGTGGTTATTTTTAAAGTATTTTTTTATTAGAAAAATTATCAAAATAATATTTTGTTTTTTTTTAATTTTTTTTTACATTAACACATCAAAATAATCTAAAAATACAAAAAATCATTTGAAATGAAAAAAATTCAAAATTTTTAAGAAGCACAACTGAGCCACAAAACAAACGGCATCTTAAAGCTTGAATTGGTCTGAGTTTAAGAAAAAATAAAGAAATGATTGACTCAGCTTGACTCAATTAAAAACCCACATTAAACCAAGATAAAACATGGGTCAAATACCCGTTGATTTTTTTGAGAAAAACTTGTGGTTAAAACAAGGTTTATTTGATTAGTTATATTTTTTTGGTTAGTCAAGTGACCCTCCCGACCTGTGATTTGAATGTTGTCTCGGGTTAGTTTCCAAGTTGGGTTTTAAAACCATAATAACAAATACTTTTATCCATACGTTGACTTAGATCGATATGTGTTAACCTTCCTAGTCAACACTCTAGTCAGATTTTAAAATTATGATAATAACAACTTCTATTATTATATTGATCAAGGTTAAGCCAAGTTAACCCTCCTGACATGTGACCCAGATTTATCCCGGGTCAATCCCCGAGTCAGAATTTAAAACTATGATAATAACTACTTTTATCCTTACGTTGATCCAGATCAATGGTCAACCACACTTGTTGATGCGGACCAGCCCAGAAACACCAGCAAGGACCCATTACATGTTCCAAATGGACCAATGACTCGGTCCAAGACAAAGACATTGAAAGACGCATTGAATGCATTGGTTTTGAAGGTTTCCACCAAGTCAGAATTGGAAGGTCCATTGGAGTATCAAGAGGAGATCCTAGTACATCTTATCCATGTGGAAGAGGGGTCCAATACAACCTTATTTGGGCCATGAGATAAGGGCTTTATTTTATTTTGTTAGCTACAGCCCAAGGCTTGTTTGGGCTTAATTCATACTTTGTTTTAAGCTAGGATCCAATGCTTGTTTGGATTAAGTTATGGGCTTTTCATTTTTGAGTTATGGGGTTTTCATTTTAGGGTTTTGGGCCAGTTTTGAGTGGACCTCATATAAGTCCACATAAAGGGTCCATTAGGGTTAACTTTTCAAGAACTATTTAAACTCATGGAGGCCAAAATTTCGGCAGCTTTGATGATTATTATTCTGAATTTTTCAGTTTTAACGTGTGAGAGTGATTCTTGCATTCTTCAGTTCTTGAACGAACTGAATCTGACTTATCGAAGATTAACTGGCTTCGTGGCGTCATTCTACTCATTCCAATAGTGTTGGTGCCTTGGGGCAGGTTTCCATTGTGTCGCACTCATATCAGACCTATTTCGGCTTTCCGGGATTAGATCTCAATCTTGATTGTGGGTTGCGTGACCACGTGATCACGAGGTTCGCATCAGTTGGTATCAGAGCTAGGCTCCGAAACAAGGTCATATCATTCTGTTATTTTCGTTTTTTTTTAGTGTCCCTTAAGTTTTTTAGTGTTTGCATCCATCTTCTTGTTCTTCGTGTCTGTGTCATCTAAGAAAAAAAAAAAAAAAGTTTATATTTCATCTTGTTACTGCCTCTAATCATATCAGTTTGTTCAAAAGAAAAAAAAAATCAGAAAGAAATAGAGAAAAGAGTGATTAGTTGAAATTTGAAGGATCATTCAATTTTTGCCGCAGAAACACAAATCTTGGTGAACCATAAGCAAACCACCTCGGAATCAATTTAAACTTCATATTCAGTCTATTAGGGGTGGGATCGCATGATATATCAAATTTGGGCTTATTCTGATATTATTTGCTTGAGGTTTTAGTTCGAGTTTCAATTCTGCCGCAAAACACTACTCTTAGTGAACCCTAGGTAAAACACCTTGGAATCTATTGAAACTTCATATTCTGAGTATTGGGTATGCGATTGCATCACATATTAAATTTGGGATTATTTTGATATCGGTTTCTGGAGGTTTTAATTGGAGGTTCAATTCTGCCGCAAACTGATCATACAAGGGGTTTGGGTACCTAGACATTATAGAGCGACCTATAAATTGATTTTTGGTGTTTTCATAGTATTGCAATACTAAATATTGAATTTGAGGTCATTTCGAGATCGTTTGGTCTGGGTTTCAATTCTGTTACGTAAAATTGCGTAATAGGTTAGATTTGCCTCGAGTTTCAAAACATGATCTTTGCTGTTTAGTTTTGTCCAAATATTTTTGTTTCTGCTATATTTGGATTATCTAGGAGTCAAGTAATTGTTTTCTTAACATTCGCTTCTGTTTTATTTCGTGTCTTCGTTTCGTCCACAATTCGTACGAATTTGCATTGCTACTCGCAAAATCGTAATCCTAGTTTTGTTTTGCTTTGTTTTCAGTATACTTATTGATTCTTGAGTCTGAAAATTATATTTAGAGTGCGTTGCGAAGGCTATTGACTTTGATTTGTTGATTTCAGTTCCTAAAGAACCAAAAGAAAGCAAGTTGTGAGGTAAAAGGCGTAGAGAGCTTAATAGAGTGAAAAGCCTTAATTTTTGTTTGTGTGATACACGAGAGGTGTGAGGATATATTTGTGCTACTGACCAAATTTTGCAGATTCAAAGAATGTCTGAAAACAATGAATCAGCGACACAAAACGTTGACGTAGCTTTCCAATTGCGATCCATAGGCCAGCAACTTGAGCTGTTGTCTAGGACGTACAAGGATCTGAAAGATGAGGTGAATTCGATAAAGCAACAGAATAGTGGGGCTGATCGACGGGGAAATACGGTCCGTATGGCTGCACGGAATGTTAGATCTGATTTTGAAGAGTTTGTTGATGAAAACGCAGATGCGGGAGAAGATGACTATGATTTTGCATCAGCTGGCCAAGGAATCAGGTCTGGACCGAACAGGGCTAGGAGGAATGTGAATTTCCGTGGCATGAGCACTTATGAAGATATGGATGGGGACTTGGACACCATTAAACTGAAAATTCCTACCTTTCAAGGTAAAAACGATCCCGAGGCTTATTTGGAGTGGGAGAAAAAGGTAGATTGGATTTTTGATTGTCATAGCTATTTTGAATAGAAAAAGGTGAAATTGGTGATAATTGAGTTTACGGAGTATGCGTTGATTTGGTGGGATCAGATTGTGATCAGTAGGAGGAGGAATGGCGAGCGACCCGTTCAGACTTGGGGGGAGATGAAAGTCTTAATGAGGAGACGATTTGTGCCAAACCACTATTATAGAGACTTATATCTGAAGCTCCAAGGTCTGAATCAAGGTTATAAGACAGTAGATGAATATCACAAAGAGATGGAGATAGCAATGATTCGGGCTAATGTTGTTGAGGATAGAGAAGCCACCATGGCTAGATTTTTTAATGGGTTGAATCGGGACATTGCTAATGTGGTTGAGCTACAGCACTATGTGGAGCTAGAGGACATGGTTCACATGGCGACGAAGGTTGAGAGACAACTTAAGAGGGGGCATGCTCGGCCAGCGTTTAATTCGGGTTCGTCATCATCTTGGAAGCCGAATCTAAAGAGAGAGGGCACTGTCCGCCCAAGATCCTTTGGTCCATCTAGAACTGAACCACCAAAGGCTAAAGTTGATGTCCCTACTGATGCCAAAGGTAAATCTGAAACTCAACCTAAACGTACTCGTGATGTTAAATGTTTCAGGTGTCAGGGACATGGACATTATGCTTCAGAGTGTCCAAACAAGAGAATCATGATGATTAGAGATAATGGTGATGTGGAATCTGAAAGTGACAGTTCTGATTGTGAAGGCATGCCACCATTGGAGGATAGTGATGGGGATGAGTTAGCATTACCGGTTGAGGAGTCCTTGGTTATAAGGCGAACACTTCAGGTTCAGGTCAAAGAAGATGATACTAATGAACAAAGGGAGAACATCTTCCATACGCGTTGTTACGTACAAAGAAAGGTGTGTGGTTTAATTATAGATAGTGGAAGCTGTGTTAATGTTTGCAGTGCCACCCTTGTTAGTAAACTGAATTTGTGTACTGCTAAGCATGCTAAACCATATAGATTGCAATGGCTGAATGATAGTGGTGAAGTGAAAGTGACTAAACAGGTTGTGGTTCCATTTTCGATTGGGAAATATGTTGATGAAGTTCTGTGCGACGTGGTACCAATGCAAGCAAGTCACATCTTGTTGGGGAGACCATGGCAATATGATAGGAAGGCAATTCATGATGGGGTTAAAAATAGGTATACCATTGTAAAAGATGGTAAAACCATCACTCTTGTACCTCTTACACCCAAACAGGTGTATGATGATCAAATAAAGCTAAAAAGTGAGCATGAGGCGATGGGGAGAGAAAATCAAGGTGAGGAAAAAGGGGAGAGAAGACCATCAGATTCGGCTAGAACCCAAACCACTACAACCCATTCGACCACCCATCCAAACACAAGCAAATATTCGACCAACACTCCAAACAAATCAAACCATTCGACCACAACTCAAAAACACCCAAATCTGGCCGAGAGTGGAGGTAAGACAAGAGGAGTGAAGAAAGTCAGCAAGTGTGATGAGAATTGTGTGGAAAAACTAAATAAACAACCCAATTTTTATGCTAGAGAGGGTGAGGTCAGATCTGCATTTTTCACTAACAAGCCAATGATCTTCCTTGTGTACAAAGAGGCTTACTTTAATACTAATGATCTTGATCATATTGTGCCTAGTGTTGCTATTTCTTTGTTGCAGGGATTTGATGATGTGTTCCCCGACGATACTCCTAGCGGATTACCACCATTGAGGGGGATAGAGCATCAGATTGATTTCGTACCCGGAGCTTCAATTCCTAACCGACCAGCTTATAGAAGCAATCCCGAGGAGACGAAGGAGCTTCAAAGGCAAGTTGATGAGCTGATGGAAAAGGGCTACATTCGTGAGAGTATGAGCTCGTGTGCTGTACCTGTGCTACTTGTGCCAAAGAAGGATGGAACATGGAGGATGTGTGTTGATTGCCGAGCCATCAACAACATAACGGTAAAGTACAGACATCCCATCCCTAGGCTTGATGACATGTTAGATGAGTTACATGGATCCTGTATTTTCTCTAAAATTGACTTGAAAAGTGGGTACCATCAAATTAGGATGAAAGAAGGTGATGAATGGAAAACAGCATTTAAGACTAAGCATGGTTTGTATGAATGGTTAGTAATGCCGTTTGGACTTACAAATGCACCTAGTACGTTTATGCGTTTAATGAATCATGTGTTGCGTGCATTCATAGGTAAGTTTGTGGTTGTGTATTTTGATGACATTTTGATATATAGCAAGAACTTAACTGAGCATCTTGATCATTTGCGTAATGTACTTAGTGTGTTGCGTAGTGAGAAATTGTATGCTAATCTTAAAAAGTGTGCCTTTTGCATGGAGAAAATTGTGTTTCTTGGCTATGTTGTAACTGCACAGGGTATCGAGATGGATGAGGAGAAAGTTAAGGCCATCCGGGAATGGCCTACACCCAAATCGGTAAGTGAGGTAAGGAGTTTTCATGGGTTAGCTAGTTTTTACAGGCGTTTTGTGAAAGATTTCAGCACAATAGCTGCGCCCTTGAATGAAGTTGTTAAAAAGTCAGTTGGGTTTAGATGGGGGGAGGAACAAGAGTTGGCTTTTGTTTTTTTGAAAGACAAATTATGTTCTGCACCTGTTTTGGCTTTACCTGACTTTACAAAAGCATTTGAAATAGAATGTGATGCGTTTGGAATAGGAATAGGTGCTGTTTTGATGCAGGATTGGAGACCTATTGCGTATTTCAGTGAGAAGTTAAGTGGAGCGACCTTGAACTATCCCACTTACGACAAAGAACTCTATGCTTTGGTAAGAGCACTTGAGACATGGCAGCATTACTTGTGGCCAAAAGAGTTCGTAATCCATTCGGATCATGAGTCCTTGAAACATCTGAAAGGACAAGGTAAGTTGAATAGGAGGCATGCAAAATGGGTTGAATTCATTGAAACTTTTCCTTATGTAATCAAGTATAAGCAAGGGAAAGAGAACATCGTAGCTGATGCACTCTCGCGCGGGTATGTTCTTTTACACACCATGAATACTAGATTGTTAGGTTTTGAATATGTGAAGGAATTGTATGATAATGATTCTGACTTTGCTGAGATTTATAATGCATGTGGACATTCGGCTTTCGGTAAGTTTTATTTGATGGATGGTTATTTGTTCAAAGAAAATAGATTGTGTGTTCCTGCTAGTTCTTTGCGTGAATTGCTTGTTCGTGAAGCACATGGGGGTGGTTTAATGGGTCACTTTGGGGTTGCGAAAACCTTGGATGTATTGCATGAGCATTTCTATTGGCCAAAGATGAAAAGAGATGTGCAACGAATTTGTGAACAGTGCATTGCTTGTAGAAAGGCAAAATCTAGAGTACAACCGCATGGACTATATACACCACTACCTGTGCCTACTGAACCTTGGGTAGATATCTCTATGGACTTTGTTTTAGGTTTACCTAGGTCAAAGAAAGGTAGAGACTCTATCTTTGTTGTGGTAGATAGGTTTTCTAAAATGGCGCATTTTCATTGCATGCCATAAACAGATGATGCATCTCATATCGCAGACTTGTTCTTTAGAGAGATTGTACGTTTGCATGGCATTCCTAAGAGTATAGTGTCAGATCATGATGTTAAGTTCCTTAGTTACTTTTGGAAGACCTTATGGGGAAAGTTGGGAACTAAACTCTTATTTTCGACAACATGCCATCCTCAAACAGATGGACAAACTGAGGTAGTGAATAGAACATTATCCCAACTTTTACGTGCTGTAATTCAAAAGAATTTGAAAAGTTGGGAAGAATGTTTGCCTTTTGTTGAGTTTGCTTATAATAGAACTGTGCATTCAACTACTACTTTTTCTCCTTTTGAAATTGTTTATGGTTTTAATCCACTAACTCCTATGGACTTAATTCCTTTACCTTTTGAAGAAAGGGTAAGTTTAGATGGTGAAAAGAAGGCAAAGATGGTGAGAGAACTCCATGAGGGAGTTCGACTACAAATAGAGAAAAAGAACAGACTTTACGCTTCTAAAGCAAATAAGGGACGTAAACTGGTTGTTTTCCAACCCGGTGATTGGGTATGGGTGCACATGCGTAAGGAACGATTTCCTAACCAAAGGAAATCAAAATTACAGCCTCGTGGTGATGGTCCTTTTCAGGTTTTAGAGAGAATCAATGACAACGCATACAAAATCGACCTTCCAGGTGAGTATAGTGTTAGTGCTACCTTTAATGTTGTTGATCTTACTTTGTTTGACACAGATTTTGATTCGAGGTCGAATCCTTTCGAGGAGAGAGGGGATGAGGCGGACCAGCCCAGAAACACCAGCAAGGACCCATTACATGTTCCAAATGGACCAATGACTCGGTCCAAGACAAAGACATTGAAAGACGCATTGAATGCATTGGTTTTGAAGGTTTCCACCAAGTCAGAATTGGAAGGTCCATTGGAGTATCAAGAGGAGATCCTAGTACATCTTATCCATGTGGAAGAGGGGTCCAATACAACCTTATTTGGGCCATGAGATAAGGGCTTTATTTTATTTTGTTAACTACAGCCCAAGGCTTGTTTGGGCTTAATTCATAGTTTGTTTTAAGCTAGGATCCAAGGCTTGTTTGGATTAAGTTATGGGCTTTTCATTTTTGGGTTATGGGGTTTTCATTTTAGGGTTTTGGGCCAGTTTTGAGTGGACCTCATATAAGTCCACATAAAGGGTCCATTAGGGTTAACTTTTCAAGAACTATTTAAACTCATAGAGGCCAAAATTTCAGCAGCTTTGATGATTATTATTCTGAATTTTTCAGTTTTAACGTGTGAGAGTGATTCTTGCATTCTTCAGTTCTTGAACGAACTGAATCTGACTTATCAAAGATTAACTGGCTTCGTGGCGTCATTCTACTCATTCCAATAGTGTTGGTGCCTTGGGGCAGGTTTCCATTGTGTCGCACTCATATCAGATCTATTTCGGCTTTCCGGGATCAGATCTCAATCTTGATTGTGGGTTGCGTGACCACGTGATCACGAGGTTCGCATCACTTGTGACTTAGGAGTTGTCCTTAATTGACAATTGAATTATATTTTAAAATTATGATAATAACTATTTTTATTCTTACACTGATTCAAGTCAACCCAACTCGTGACCTGAGCTATGCCCTAGATCGACACCCGAATTAGGTTTTAAAACTATGATAATAATAACTATTTTTGTTCCTTCTTTTCCAAAATAGTAACTAGACATTGCCTAAAGAAATAAAACGATATAATTAGGATAAATAAATCTTAGGTAGATATATTCTTATCACTTTTGGTGGGTTATAAATTTTATATTTTCTTTATGTTTTATGTTGTCTCTTTCTTTAAAGTGATCCATCCAATAAAGTAACTAATACGACACTGTAAGTTACTTTCTAAGCATCATAATATTTTTTGTGACAAGACAAGTAATTTTTTGATAATCTTATTTAATGATAATATTTTTTTTAAAAAAAATAAAGGTCATAATCTGATTATAATCCCTTTCCAATTGAATTTGTGAAACATAAAATGTGAACTTGAAGTTGTATTCTTGTTGACATGGTTAAAAATGAAAGGAAAAAAAAAGTGAATAGGAAAAAAATAGAAGAGAGAACCATTGTTTTGCTGCTACTTTTCTTTTAGATAAAACTAGATGCCATGCCCACGCGATGCCGCATGTTTGTGGCATGCTTGTGCGCTTTCGTGGGTTTGTGGAAAAAATCATAAAAAAATAATAAAAAAATCAATATGGAGAAAAATTATTGCAATCCACAATGTTTTCAAGGAAAAAATTACAAAGCTAAATTCTCAACCAGCTTAATATTAAAAATATAAAATCGACAAAGATAATTTTTTAAAAAAAATCATAATAAAAAAAAAAGGAAAAAAAACCATGTAGGGAAACACTATAGTAATCTATAGTGATTCATGAAGAAATCTACAGTTGTAATTATCAACCAACTCAATATTAAAAATAATAAAATTGATAAAGATAATTTTTTAAAAAATCATAACAAAAACAAATTATGTGGGGGAATATTGTAACAATCCACAATGTTTTAAGAAAAAAACTAAGAAGCTAAATTCTCAATAAGCTCAATATGAAAAAAAAAATCTACAAAAACAATTATGGAAAAAAAATCATAAAAAAAGGAAAAAAAAAAAACCATGTGGGGGAAACACTGTAGCAATCCACACTGTTTTAAGAAAAAAAACTACAAAGCTAAATTCTCAACTAACTCAATATTAAAAAAAAATAAATCAACAAAAAAAATATGAAAAATAAAATGAAAAAAATGAAAAAAAGAAGATAATTTTGGGAAAAAAAAGCAAAAAAAGAAAAAGAAATAAAAAGCAAAACATGTGGGAAAAGTTAAAGCTAAATTCTCAACCAGCTCAATATAAAAAAAAAACATTTGACAAGATAATTTTGAAAAAAAAAACATGTGGGGAAACACTGTAACAAAAACAAATACCATATAAAGAAATATTATAGCAATCCACGGTGTTTTAAAGAAAAAAATTACGAAGCAAAATTCTTAACCAGCTTAATATGAAAAAACAAATCGACAAAAATCATTTTGAAAAACAAAATCATCAAAAAAGGGTAGTCTTGATGGTACTAAAAAAGCACAGGTGGTGAAGGATTTACATGCAAAGATTCGACAACAAGTAAAGAAAAAAAATAAACATTATGCACACAAGGTTAATAATAGAGGATGGAAATTGGTGAGGTTTGAACCCGGTGATTGGGTTTGGGTGCATATGAGGAATGAAAGGTTCCCTGAACAAAAGAGATCAAAGTTGATGCCTCGAGGAGATGACTCTTTTCAAATCATAGAAAAGATTAATGATAATACCTATAAAGTGGATCTACCAGGTGAATATGTTAGTGCTACATTCAATGTTGTTGATCTTTCTTTGTTTGATGTAGGTGATGATTCGAGGTTGAATACTTTTGAGAAGAGAGGGAATGATGTCATACAAGCACTAAAGGATACGTGGGCTAAGATACATGGTTCAATTACAAGGTTTAGAGCTAAGAAGTTCAAAGAGGCTTTCAATTGATTTCTTCAAGATACGTGGGCTAACAAAACTTGAACAGGATATTAAATAATGAGGAGCAAGTCGTGATTAATCTTATTCATGTTTGATGTGGACCAGCCCAGAAACACCAGCATGGACTCATTACATGTTCCCAATGGTCCAATAACTTGGTCCCAGACAAAGACATTGAAAGAGGCATTGAATGCATTGGTATTAAAGGTTTCCACCAAGTCAGAATTGAAAGGTCCATTGGAGTATCAAGAGGAAACCCTAGTACATTTTATCCATGTGCAAAAGTGGTCCAATACAACCTTATTTGGGCTATGAAGTGAGGATAACAAAGGAAACAAAAGAATCCTACTACAACTTGGAAACAACATGGGTGGCTACCTTTTCCTTTTGTTTCTAGGATAAGGGGCTACATGGAAGGCTATAAATAAGCCTTGAATCAGTTCTATAATATTTTACTTCATTCTCTTCTTCTCATGGCAGAACAAGGATTTAATATTAAGGGTTTTATTTTTATTTTGATAGCTATAGTCTAAGGCTTGTTTGGGCTTAATTAATACTTTGTTTTCAGCTAGGATCCAAGGCTTGTTTGGATTAAGTTATGGGCTTTTCAGTTTAGGGTTTTGGGCCAGTTTTGAGTGGACCTCATATAAGTCCACATAAGGGGTCCATTAGGGTTAATTTTTCAAGAACTATTTAAACTCATGTAAGCCAAAATTTCAGCAGCTTTGATGACTATTATTCTGAATTTTTTAGTTTTAACATGTGAAAGTGATTCTTGCATTCTTCAGTTCTTAAACGAATTGAATCTGACTTATTGAAGATTAACTGGTTTCGTGGCGTCATTCTACTCATTCCAATAGTGTTGGTGCCTTGGGGCAGGTTTCCATTGTGTCACACTCATATCAGACCTATTTCGGCTTTCTGGGATCAGATCTCAATCTTGATTGTGCGTTGCGTGACCATGTGATCACGAGGTTCGCATTAATGTTCAAGAGTGGCTTATTGTGGAACAAGACAAAATATAAAGATTAGGAGAAGACGACTAGATTCGGAAACTTTGACCTTTCGCTACCCTTTTTATCATAACTAGAGATATAGGTCGTATTTTGAGGTGATTCTAGTTGGGCTAGAAACTAGACTTTCATACCTTTCCAACGATACATTGCATGGCTTCTAATTCTTTAAGACGAGAGAGAACCATTCGTTTAAAGTTGGGCTTTACTGCTGCTAGATAGAATGAGAAAATAACCGAACTTGTCTTATTAAATTAGTTGGGCTGTTAAACTTACTTTATCTTGTGAGGAAACACTTGTTTAGGTTTTAGGCTTGTTTATTTTATTTATTTTAAATTAGTTTGGGCTAGTTTTAGCTTGGGTTGGTTATTATTTAAATTGGGTTTATATGTGACTTGTAAAAACAAAAAAAAAATAATGAAAAAAGGGTAAATTAAAGTTGGAAATGACTTCACCATCATTGCCAATTTCTGAATCGACAGGGTCACAGTTTTTGAAAATCGACAGCAACACAGTTTTCGGCTGCCATTTCTAAATTAGCAGCGACATAGTTCTTTGATGCTAATTCTGAGTTGGCAACGACACGGTTTGGTTGTCGATTTCTGAATCGACAGTGTCACAGTTTTCGTTTGTTGATTTTTGAATCGATAGAGACATAGTTCTTCTTTGTTGATTTCTGAATCGGGAGAGTCACATTTTTGGCTATCAATTTCTATATCGGCAGCAACATTGAAAACTTAACAGAAATTAGTGTTGGATTAACCTATCCTGGGGGAGAATTGGAATAGAAACCAGCCTAAGATAACCCAAAAGAGGAACAAGGATAAGGTAGAATAACCCCCAAATACCCCAACACACTTATAGGGGCTATAAATACAAGGAGAGATAAAGGGTGACCCTTTCTCTTCCCAAAGACTAGTTGCAGTAGCTACATGTGTCAAGCTGCATGCTCTTGCCCCTCTGCCTCCTCTCCACAGACAACCAGACCTAATCTAACTACATGCCCCTCCATTAAATGTGTGAGCTAAAGGAAACCTAGAGGGTGAGGTTAGTGACTGAATTCATGGAAGAAGAAAAGGTGTCGCATGCCGACCAAGCTGTAAAAGAAAAGAAGAAGAGAAAACCAGACAGAAAAAGAAAGAGACACCTCTGAAACTACACTTGGAATATATTAAAAAGCCGTGAGTTATGAACTAGAACACCTCTCCACTGTTCTTATGACTTTGGGACTTAAAAGAAAGAAGAAAACCATAAGAAAATGGCCTACGATCCTTACACCAGCTGTAAAGGAAATCTAGTCTAGAAAGACAGACAAAAATGGGGCTGGTTAGGGGAACACTAGTCCCATAACATTTAACAAAAGAGATGAACAAATTTTGAATGCATAAACTTGGAGGGATGACTGGCCATAAAGAGGGTTGAACAACATGTAAATGACGTTGTTGAACTCCTAGACCATATTCAAACTAAAACAGAATGCATGGGGATGATTGATGCTTTGGTTTTTCACACATGATGGAGAACTTACATGAAAGGTGTAAAGAAATGATGCAATGCATGAAGTGTGTAATTCTACTGGATTTTAAGAACAAATTGTATGCTGGAACTGAAAGTTCATGCTTGAAATTGTGTGATTCTGTTAGATGATAAGAACATATTGTATGCTAAAACTGAATTGCATGTGGTTGTTCATGCATGAAATTATGAGATTTTATTGGATTTTTAATAACAAACTATGTGCTAGAACTGAAATGCATGTGGATGTTTCTTGCCAAATTATAGAGTCTACAACGAATCAGGTGTTCTCTACCGAATTATTTTTTCTACAGCGAATCAGGTGGTTGCTGGCAAATTATAGTGTTTGCAGCGAATTAGGTTTTTGCTATTGAATTATAATGTCTGTCGTGAATTAGTTTTCATTGCCAAATAGTGGTGTCTGCAGTGAATGAGGTTTCACTGTCGAATGGTGTTGCCTATAGCAAATCAATTTTCACTGCCTAATTGTGTTTTCTGCTATAAATTAGTTTTCGCTGCCGAATGGGGGTGTCTGCATCGAATCAAGTTTTGCTGCCGAAGGTATGGCCTACAACGAATAAATTCTTGCAGTCGAGTTGTGTTGTTAGCAGCGAATTAGTTTTCACTGCCGAGTTGTGTTGTCGGTAGTGAATCAACATTCGTTGCTGAATTTGCATTGTCTGTAGTGAATCAGCATTTGTTACCGAAATGTGTTATATGCAGCGAACTAGTGTTCTTTTCCAAAACGTGTTGCCCGCAGCAAATCAGAGTTCATTACTAAAATTGTGTTGTCTCTAGTGAAGTAACGTTCACTACCAAAAATGAGCTGTCTGCAACGAATCAGTGTTCGTTGTCGAATTTCTTTTATTAGCTGTAAATCCGTTTTTACTAACGATTCTGGTCACTAACGAACCATTTTTCGCTGACTAAATTCTGCAACAGATTTACGTATTTAAAATGGTGTTGTGATTAAGATGGTTTTTTTTTTTTATGTGATGGTAATATATGGAACAATGGAACATGAACTTGTGTATGTTTGAGACATACGTAGTGACAAGTTGTGTGTGATTACTGAATACAAATGTATGGATTTGTGGTCATTGATGTTTTACATTGTGCGTCTGGGATTAGACCTTCAACAAGACAAGGACACCCTACGGATGGAACAGGTAAGTGATTTTCACCTTCCTCTTTCATAATGCTAATTTATGAAAGGCTCTATGATGAATGTCACTGTATTGTGTTAGTGCCAATACCAAGCTATCAAATAAGTAAATGTTGATAAATAAATTATTAGCTACGGCTAATGGCATCCAAAATGGATGACCGGGATATATAATTTATTAGCTTCGGCTAGAATGGATGATCGGGACAAATGACTGATTAGCTTCGGCTAATGGCATCCTGAGTGGATGATCGGGATAAATGATTGTTTAGTTTCAACTAATTGCATCCGAATGGATGATCGAAGCAAATGATTGATTAACTTCGACTAATGGCATCCGAATGGATGACCTGGACAAATGACTGATTTAGCTTCGGCTAATGACATCCTAAGTGGATGACCGAGATAAATGATTGATTAGCTTCGGCTAATGGCATTTGCATGGATGATCGAGATAAATAATTGATTAGCTTTGGTTAATGGATAACTAGATGGATGGCTGGGATGAAGAAATGATTAGCTTTGGCTAATGAAATCCTAATGGATGACCGGAATGAATAAATGATTAGCTTCGGCTAATGGCATCCGAGATGGATGACTGGATTGTGTTGATGATTAGCTTCGGCTAATGGCATCCGAGGTTTTGATGATTAGCTTCGATTAATAGCATTCGAGGATACTAGGTTATGATTGTTGATTAGAGAGAAGGATGACCAGGTTGTGTTGATGATTAGCTCCGGCTAATGGCATCAAAGATGGATGACCGGGTTGTGTTGATGATTAGCTTCGACTAATGGCATCTGATGCGGACCAGCCCAGAAACACCAGCAAGGACCCATTACATGTTCCAAATGGACCCATGACTCGGTCCAAGACAAAGACATTGAAAGACGCATTGAATGCATTGGTTTTGAAGGTTTCCACCAAGTCAGAATTGGAAAGTCCATTGGAGTATCAAGAGGAGATCCTAGTACATCTTATCCATGTGGAAGAGGAGTCCAATACAACCTTATTTGGGCCATGAGATAAGGGCTTTATTTTATTTTGTTAGCTACAGCCCAAGGCTTGTTTGGATTAAGTTATGGGCTTTTCATTTTAGGGTTATGGGCTTTTCATTTTAGGGTTTTGGGCCAGTTTTGAGTGGACCTCATATAAGTCCACATAAAGGGTCCATTAGGGTTAACTTTTCAAGAACTATTTAAACTCATGTAAGCCACAATTCCGGCAGCTTGGTTGATTATTATTCTGAAATTTTCAGTTTTAACGTGTGAGAGTGATTCTTGCATTCTTTTTTTGTTTTTTTGGTAAGCTGACTTATGTATTAAAAGAAAATGATACGAAGAATATAATGGGCATACCCAAGATTTATAATGAGGACAGAAACGAAAACCAACAAATGGCTACAGGCTAGCCACAACAAAACAAAAACTTGGACCAACTAGATATGCTTAGGGGTACAAAAAACAACCAGCTAAACATCAAATTAAGAGTCCATGTTATTGACCCTCCAAAGTCTTTGGATCCTTATGTTTTCATCTGTTTGTTTGAACATTCCTCATCAAAAAACAAGCTTATCGCGAATGATTACATATCGATTTGATCAAAAACCAAATTCGAAGCTTTAGACACATCTGCAAAGATCCTTGCATTCCGTTCTTGCCAGATACAATTACACTGTAGCTGCGAAACCCAGTTTACGAGAAAAATTGACGAAACTTTTTCCATGCCAAGAGACAGTGGCCAATCGAATCCATTCATCCAAGCTTTTTGTCATTCTTGGAATGTCGCATCTATCACAAACATTCCACCATAATGCTTTCGCAAAGGAGCATTCGAAGAACAAGTGGTTGTGATCTTCATTATTGCGGAGACAGAAGTGAGCACTTATTGGGACCATGAATACCAAACCGATGAAGTCTATCCTGCGTTGAGAGTTTCCGTTGGATAGCCACCCAAAGAAGAAATGGCATGTCTTGGGGACAGCATTCTTGAACCACACGATGTCATGCCAATCAACCATTTGATGATGAATTCTTAGTTGTTCCCAAGCTACTTTGACTGAGAAAACTCTGATTTGGCGAATCCAACCCAAACAATCTCATCCTTTGCCCCTTAGGAGTAGAGGTGGAAGGAATAACTTCTAAAATGGGGTGCCAGCCAATAGCATGAGTGATAGGAATTCTCCATTCTCTAAGTTATTAATCAGCACGTTCACTCTCGCGTTGTGTTCCATACCTGAATCATAGATGAAACGTTCACCATAGGTATCAGCGAGCGGGCTGTGAGGATGCCAATTGTCAAACCATAGAGAGGTTGTCATTCCATCTCCGATACGTGCTTCATCTTCGGCCATGCTAAGGATCTGAGCTTTAGAATCTTTCCCCAAGCCCAAGAGCAGCTCCTGGCGCCTTGATTGTCCAGAAATTCCTACCTCGCAAGAGATTGGATCTGATCCAAGTAGACCAAGATTGAGCCGTCTGAGTCATTGCACAAGTTCCAAATATGTTTCAACAAGGCAATCTTGTTCCATTCTGCTATCCTTTTTATGCCTAGCCCCCCCCTCCTTTTTTGGAAAGACATACCTGATCCCAAGCCACTTTAGCCCTGGTAGTGCTCATATCTGAACCTGACCAAAGAAAGGATCTCATAAATTTGCTCAACATTTTTCACTACTTCCCCAGGTAATAGGAATAGAGATGCCCAATAGACCTGGATGGAGAATAAGACTGAGTTAATCAGTTGTACTCGCCCTGCGAAAGAGAGTGTTCTACATGTCCAATGTCGAACTTTGGCGGTAATTCGATCCACAAGGCCCTTTACAATTAACAGCCTTTAGTCTGGACGAGATAAGAGGCACTCCCAAATATTTCATAGGAAGCTCCCCCTCTCTAAACCCAAGAATAACTGATAATCTGTTCCCTCTCAGCTCCTAACGAACCGCTCAAAAGATTGTCACTTTTGTTTGGATTTGGATATAGACCTGATAGAACCTGAAAACTCTGTGAGTACATTTTTGATCATACGGATTGAATGTTACATCCCCTTTGCTGAATATCATCAAGTCGTCGGCAAAGCAAAGATGAGAAATTCTGTCCTTCCTTGCATCTCCAGTGGAACTTGAAGTTTTGGTTGGCACTCATATTGCAGAACAGCCCTGACAGGATTTCCATGCATAGACAAACAAATATGGAGATAATGGATCACCTTGTTTCTCAAGCCCTATCCCCCCTTCGGAAAGTAACCCGCAAGTTTCACCGTTGACGTTTGATTGAGAATTGACATGATGTAACACAAAACCATGATCCAATCAATGACTATTCTAGGGAATCCCATTTTTTATCAACGTAGCATCAACGAAATCCACCGAACAGAGTCATAAGCCTTCATCAGGTCTACTTTCATAGCACAAACGAGCAGGACCCGTAGTTGTGTGATAGCCTTTCATTAGTTCCTGAGACAAAAGAATATTGTCGCTGATTCTCCGTCCAGAGGATAAAAGCTGTTTGATTACGACCTACTAAGGATGGTAAAAACAACTTTTCATTCTCCCAGCTAGAATCTTCGCGATGCATTTGTATACTGTATTGCAGCAAGATATAGGACGAAAATCTGTCAACCTGTAGGATTAGCAACTTTAGGGATAAGGGAAATTGGATGTAGCATTCATTTCTTTAAGCATTTCTACGAGTCCTGGAAGAAGGAGCTAAACAGCGTTGATTTACATCTTCCCCCACTATGTGCCACATTCTTTTGAGAAAACCTTGCGTTGAAAGCCATCTGGACCAGGAGCTTTGTTGTTTTTCAAACTAAACATAGCATGCTTAATCTCCTCTCTGTGACATCTTGTGCTAGTACATGCTGTTGAGTTGCGACAATTTTGTAAATAATTGCCGATTGCATCACTTCCTCGTTCAGGACCCTAGGCATCTGTTTTCACTCCCAATTTACACGCTTGGAAGTATGCAATGTATTCTGATTTGACTGCCTCGTGTCCTTCAGCGGGACTTCTCCATCCTCCCTTGTAACGAGAGAAGCTTATTTCTATTCTGTCTACCATTTACTGATTTGTGAAGTAGCTAGTATTCTGATCCCCCAAGCTAAGCCATTGTATCCTTGCCTTTTGTCTGAAAAAAACAACTCTTTTTTTCCGCCCTGACAGTAGAAGCATAGTTAACGAAACAGCATCTCTTTCTCGCATACGCAATGTTGGAATCCTCAGGCGCTGTATTGCAGAGCTTGTTGAGCCCTATCCATGTGATCTTTTGCATCTTTGACTCTATCGGGTAAATATTGGAGAAGTGAGTCTTATTGAAATGTTTAAGTTTCCTGCTTTAGCTTCCTTAGTTTGCAACACAGTTGATACATTTGGACACCCTCCTGAATGCTGATCCCATACTTTCTTCACCAAGGGCATTGAACTCGTCATGATCCATCCACATATCGGAATTCTGAATGGTTTCTTTATGTTCTGAACATTGCCAGTGACTTTTTACCACCATGGGAGAATGATCTGACATACCAGCAGGCAAGAATCTCGCTTCCGGACAATGGGAAGCGCATATTCCACTTTCTCATTCACAAGCACTCTATCTAGTTTCCGCATAATCATATTCTCAGGACATTGGTTCGTCCAAGTTATAAATGCATCCTGAATACCGAAGATCATCCACTTTCGCTTCACGTATACATGTTTCCAATCTGTCCATATGACCAGTTTTTTCCGCACGTAGAAGACCCCCTAACCTCTTCTGACTGGTTGGTATAGCATTAAAGTCGCCATAAGAATCCATGGGGTTGACTCCCATCCATCACTACGACTCACAATATCAGACCATAAAGCCTCACGTACAGATGCATTATTGTCTCCGTAAATGATTGAAGTATTAAAACAGATATTGGTAGGCTAATATCATGACAGAAACAGGATAGCCTGGTCTGACATTCCAGAACATCCACCTTCACCAAATTCAGCATTCCAACAAACCCAAATACGACCTACACAAGAGAAATCATAATTATACAAGAATGACCAATTACGCAGAAGAAGTTGCGAAACATTATCTTTATTCCTGTCTCTAACCCGAGTTTCAACCAAACCAAAAAAAAACCATCCTCTCTTTGATGGATGAGCTGACGCAGTTCTGAATGCTTTATGGGATCATTCAAAACCTCTACATTCCAACATCCAATAATCATAGGGAAATAGAGAGGAGTACCAAACATCAACACACGGATTACCTTGACTTGCCCCCTCGAGGAGCCTGATTTCTTACTCTTCTTTGAAAAGCCTGGAGAACCCGTTTTCTTTTTTTCTAGAGAGTCTCTAGCCTTGCTAGCTAAACTGATTAATAAAAGTTTTCCCCGTTCAGAAGAAATCGGGACTTTGCGGACTTGTTGGATCAGTGACGTCGACTCCTTATCATCATCTTCCTTACCTGTACCACCTCCCATAACTCCAATATCAACATTCACCTCATGACTAACAGGGTTCATGGTTGCATTACAGATGGTTGAACTTTTGATCTAAAGAAGTACATGCATCCCCTTCCTCCGGCACCATGTCTGCTCGTAAGCTCTTCAAAATAAGAGGAGAGGTAGGATTTTCATCTTCATAACAACCAGCATTGGGCACATCTAATGTTGCAGATTCATTCGTATTATACAATCAGCACTCTGTAAAGCAGATGCTAAAACAACCATTCTCATTACAATTAAGCTCTTTAGATGCCAAACAATCATTCTCACCAATCGTAACACCCTTATTTCGTTTACCAACTACCTGCCATTGAAGCTGATTCTGCTTATTATCTGCATGTTTAGAGTTCACAGCCTCCTATTTTCCTTTTGCCCTCTGCCCCCATTTGTACGACATCAACTTTACTGGTAGCACATATCGCTGTGGTATGTCCAAAGACATTGCAATTATTGCACCTTGAAGGAATCCATTCATAATCCGCTGAAATTGTTATGAATAACCCATTTGGACAACGAAGGTCGTATTCCTTCACCAGCGTTTTCGAAGCTTCTATCTCAACGCAAAACTCTTGCGTAGCTAAGCCTTTTACGCAACAATGTTAGTAAGGTCAGCATGAAGGGGAACCCCAATAGCACTCGCCTACACAACTCAGCCCCTTAACAGTCCAATACTCAAGAGGAACATTGTAGAGCTTAACCCATACCGGAACTCTATCCAGATCATCTTTCAAAAAATTGCATGTTTCGGATGCCAACGTTTAAGCACCAAAGGTCTGTTGGCCATTGTGCCATGGGGCTCTCTCCAGAACATTAGTGGCGCGATCGACAGAATCAAAAGTGAAGAGAAAGAATCCATTATCAGAAGATAAAACTTCGGATAGACCGTGGGAGCCCCATATTCTTTTTAGCAATAGAATTAACAACAGGATAGGGTAATTTCTGACCCACGAAATGACCAACTAGAGTGGATTTCCAAAGTTCACAGCCATCCTCAAACACATCAAGTGTGAGGAGCTACTGTCACACGACCATAACAGTTATTGCGGGGGAGCAGCAAAATGCAAGTTACGGACTGGATTCATATCAAGGACATCCTACCCTTATTTTCATCAACATCAGAGCCCTTCAAAGCATTTAAAAAATTCAATTTGGGGCTAAGGTGTAGCTGTTCTTGTTGCTTTAGACCCAACCTTCACTCATCACCTTTAGAACCCAACACAGGATTCATGTCAATGACTATTTAGCATGTCTTGGAGCTCTAATTGTAAAGTATGTCCAGATTTAACTCCATTGTGTTGTTCAATGTCAGAGCTAACCATTGCGAACAAATTTGACAGCAGAACACAAAGACAATTTGGCAGCATACAAATACTAGAAAAAACTCAGTCCAAGAAGCACTAATAAGCACCAGCACTATGATTGGAACACCGATCAGTTCAAACATCCCAACGGTTCAAAGGAAGATACACATGTTATGTATAACATATTCAAAAATCAGCACAGTTTAACGGTTGGATCGCCGCAGATCTTAATTATACCGAAACTGACCTGAGAATGACGACCTTCTGTTGAACATGTAGACAACGTTGCTGGAGGCTTAATTTCTAATCTCACCGTTCAGAATGTGTATCAATAACCCGATGCATCACATATCCAAAAATAAGCTTGATTCAACGGTGGAAGAAGGAGAAATATGCCGACGGCTCTGACTATTCCGAGAAGGATTTCTCCAGAAATATTCAAATGGCTGGCTTCCGCAGGAGGAATCCAATATGGACGATCCTCTGGTCAGAATGTAGGCAATATATAGATGTTCACAACATACCAAAAAAATAGTCTGGATCCAAACGGTATAACAAGGCAAAACGGGCCGGCGACTCTGACAGCACTAGGGGGTTTTCCAGAAAATTTCAATTGTCCAGATTTCTTAAACGGCGGAAGCTTTAGAAGATCCCTCCGGTCAGAATGTAGACAATAGTTCAGTTCACAACATAACCAAATCTTGGCTTGATCCAACGGTGGTCGCCGGAGATATGGCTGTTGGAGCACCGCCCCTTTGAATCTTTCCTCTCTAACCTCTCTCTTCTGTACTTAGAGTGTTTCTTTTGCGTACTTAGGGGGTCTCCGTCTGCATTCTTCAGTTCTTGAACGAACTGAATCTGACTTATCGAAGATTAACTGGCTTCGTGGCGTCATTCTACTCATTCCAATAGTGTTGGTGCCTTGGGGCAGGTTTCCATTGTGTCGCACTCATATCAGACCTATTTCGGCTTTCCGGGATCAGATCTCAATCTTGATTGTGGGTTGCGTGACCACGTGATCACGAGGTTCGTATCAGTTGGTATCAAATGATACGGTTCAGCCCTGTGATACGACCCAAGTAAGGTCAGATTCGGATTTTGGCGTAAAAAGCGCAACAATCCAGGTTTACGGCAACAGTCATAATTCTCAATCCGACCGTTGGATCGGGCTAATATTTTATGTGGACTCTCCAGACATATCTTACTACCTTGGGTTAAAATTGCAGGTCGATCGGAGTTCGGTAAGGCACCCCAATACTGGTCAACAGAGGCTGTACGGATTTTGTTATTTACTTCCATTTGACTTGTGGACTTCCTATTTGATTAGGATTCTTTTCCTCCAAGGATGTGGGAGCTGGTTTTGGGAATTTCCTAGTTCCACAAGGATCTTTAATGAGTTGCAATATAATCTCCTAGTGTGGCAAGGATTCATTAATGTTTCAGAATCCTTTTCTTATAAGGATTCCTAGCTACACAAGGAAAGAAGGGCTGGTGGTATTTAATGACAAGTTACTTATTTTTATTATTTTCTTTAATGTTTGGGCTTAATTAAAACTTTGTTTTGAGCTAGGGTCCAGGTTTGTTTGGATCAGGTTATGGGCTTTTTAGTTTAGGGTTTTGGGCCAGTTTTGAGTGGACCTCATATAAGTCCACATAAGGGGTCCATTAGGGTTAACTTTTCAAGAACTATTTAAACTCATGTAAGCCACAATTTCGGCAGCTTTTGATGATTATTATTCTGAATTTTTCAGTTTTAACGTGTGAGAATGATTCTTGCGTTCTTCAGTTCTTGAACGAACTGAATCTGACTTATCGAAGATTAACTGGCTTCGTGGCGTCATTCTACTCATTCCAATAGTGTTGGTGCCTTGGGGCAGGTTTCCATTGTGTCGCACTCATATCAGACCTATTTCGGCTTTCCGGGATCAGATCTCAATCTTGATTGTGGGTTGCGTGACCACGTGATCACGAGGTTCGTATCAGTTGGTATCAAATGATACGGTTCAGCCCTGTGATACGACCAAGTAAGGTCAGATTCGGATTTTGGCGTAAAAAGCGCAACAATCCAGGTTTACGGCAACAGTCATAATTCTCAATCCGACCGTTGGATCGGGCTAATATTTTATGTGGACTCTCCAGACATATCGTACTACCTTGGGTTAAAATTGCAGGTCGATCGGAGTTCGGTAAGGCACCCCAATACTGGTCAACAAAGGCTGTACGGATTTTGTTATTTACTTCCATTTGACTTGTGGACTTCCTATTTGATTAGGATTCTTTTCCTCCAAGGATGTGGGAGCTGGTTTGGGAATTTCCTAGTTCCACAAGGATCTTTATGAGTTGCAATATAATCTCCTAGTGTGGGCAAGGATTCATTAATGTTTCAGAATCCTTTTCTTATAAGTATTCCTTATTCATCCTAGCTACACAAGGAGAGAAAGGGCTGGTGGTATTTTACTGACAAGTTACTTATTTTTATTATTTTCTTTCATGTTTGGGCTTAATTAATAGTTTGTTTTCAGCTAGGATCCAAGGCTTGTTTGGATCAGGTTATGGGCTTTTTAGTTTAGGGTTTTGGGCCAGTTTTGTGTGGACCTCATATAAGTCCACATAAGAGGTCCATTAGGGTTAATTTTTCAAGAACTATTTAAACTCATGTAAGCCACAATTTCGGCAGCTTTGATGATTATTATTCTGAATTTTTCAGTTTTAACATGTGAGAGTATTTCTTGCATTCTTCAGTTCTTGAACGAACTGAATCTGACTTATCGAAGATTAACTGGCTTCGTGGCGTCATTCTACTCATTCCAATAGTGTTGGTGCCTTGGGGCAGGTTTCCATTGTGTCGCACTCATATCAGACCTATTTCGGCTTTCCGGGATCAGATCTCAATCTTGATTGTGGGTTGCGTGACCACGTGATCACGAGGTTCGTATCAGTTGGTATCAAATGATACGGTTCAGCCCTGTGATACGACCCAAGTAAGGTCAGATTCGGATTTTGGCGTAAAAAGCGCAACAATCCAGGTTTACGGCAACAGTCATAATTCTCAATCCGACCGTTAGATCGGGCTAATATTTTATGTGGACTCTCCAGACATATCTTACTACCTTGGGTTAAAATTGCAGGTCGATCGGAGTTCGGTAAGGCACCCCAATACTGGTCAACAGAGGCTGTACGGATTTTGTTATTTACTTCCATTTGACTTGTGGACTTCCTATTTGATTAGGATTCTTTTCCTCCAAGGATGTGGGAGCTGGTTTTGGGAATTTCCTAGTTCCACAAGGATCTTTAATGAGTTGCAATATAATCTCCTAGTGTGGCAAGGATTCATTAATGTTTCAGAATCCTTTTCTTATAAGGATTCCTAGCTACACAAGGAAAGAAGGGCTGGTGGTATTTAATGACAAGTTACTTATTTTTATTATTTTCTTTAATGTTTGGGCTTAATTAAAACTTTGTTTTGAGCTAGGGTCCAAGGTTTGTTTGGATCAGGTTATGGGCTTTTTAGTTTAGGGTTTTGGGCCAGTTTTGAGTGGACCTCATATAAGTCCACATAAGGGGTCCATTAGGGTTAACTTTTCAAGAACTATTTAAACTCATGTAAGCCACAATTTCGGCAGCTTTTGATGATTATTATTCTGAATTTTTCAGTTTTAACGTGTGAGAGTGATTCTTGCATTCTTCAGTTCTTGAACGAACTGAATCTGACTTATCGAAGATTAACTGGCTTCGTGGCGTCATTCTACTCATTCCAATAGTGTTGGTGCCTTGGGGCAGGTTTCCATTGTGTCGCACTCATATCAGACCTATTTCGGCTTTCCGGGATCAGATCTCAATCTTGATTGTGGGTTGCGTGACCACGTGATCACGAGGTTCGTATCAGTTGGTATCAAATGATACGGTTCAGCCCTGTGATACGACCCAAGTAAGGTCAGATTCAGATTTTGGCGTAAAAAGCGCAACAATCCAGGTTACGGCAACAGTCATAATTCTCAATCCGACCGTTGGATCGGGCTAATATTTTATGTGGACTCTCCAGACATATCGTACTACCTTGGGTTAAAATTGCAGGTCGATCGGAGTTCGGTAAGGCACCCCAATACTGGTCAACAGAGGCTGTACGGATTTTGTTATTTACTTCCATTTGACTTGTGGACTTCCTATTTGATTAGGATTCTTTTCCTCCAAGGATGTGGGAGCTGGTTTTGGGAATTTCCTAGTTCCACAAGGATCTTTAATGAGTTGCAATATAATCTCCTAGTGTGGCAAGGATTCATTAATGTTTCAGAATCCTTTTCTTATAAGTATTCCTTATTCATCCTAGCTACACAAGGAAAGAAGGGCTGGTGGTATTTACTGACAAGTTACTTATTTTTATTATTTTCTTTCATGTTTGGGCTTAATTAATAGTTTGTTTTCAGCTAGGATCCAAGGCTTGTTTGGATCAGGTTATGGGCTTTTTAGTTTAGGGTTTTGGGCCAGTTTTGAGTGGACCTCATATAAGTCCACATAAGAGGTCCATTAGGGTTAATTTTTCAAGAACTATTTAAACTCATGTAAGCCACAATTTCGGCAGCTTTGATGATTATTATTCTGAATTTTTCAGTTTTAACATGTGAGAGTGATTCTTGCATTTTTCAGTTCTTGAACGAACTGAATCTGACTTATCGAAGATTAACTGGCTTCGTGGCGTCATTCTACTCATTCCAATAGTGTTGGTGCCTTGGGGCAGGTTTCCATTGTGTCGCACTCATATCAGACCTATTTCGGCTTTCCGGGATCAGATCTCAATCTTGATTGTGGGTTGTGTGACCACGTGATCATGAGGTTCGTATCAGTTGGTATCAAATGATACGGTTCAGCCCTGTGATACGACCCAAGTAAGGTCAGATTCGGATTTTGGCGTAAAAAGCGCAACAATCCAGGTTTACGGCAACAGTCATAATTCTCAATCCGACCGTTAGATCGGGCTAATATTTTATGTGGACTCTCCAGACATATCTTACTACCTTGGGTTAAAATTGCAGGTCGATCGGAGTTCGGTAAGGCACCCCAATACTGGTCAACAGAGGCTGTACGGATTTTGTTATTTTACTTCCATTTGACTTGTGGACTTCCTATTTGATTAGGATTCTTTTCCTCCAAGGATGTGGGAGCTGGTTTTGGGAATTTCCTAGTTCCACAAGGATCTTTAATGAGTTGCAATATAATCTCCTAGTGTGGCAAGGATTCATTAATGTTTCAGAATCCTTTTCTTATAAGGATTCCTAGCTACACAAGGAAAGAAGGGCTGGTGGTATTTAATGACAAGTTACTTATTTTTATTATTTTCTTTAATGTTTGGGCTTAATTAAAACTTTGTTTTGAGCTAGGGTCCAAGGTTTGTTTGGATCAGGTTATGGGCTTTTTAGTTTAGGGTTTTGGGCCAGTTTTGAGTGGACCTCATATAAGTCCACATAAGGGGTCCATTAGGGTTAACTTTTCAAGAACTATTTAAACTCATGTAAGCCACAATTTCGGCAGCTTTTGATGATTATTATTCTGAATTTTTCAGTTTTAAACGTGTGAGAGTGATTCTTGCATTCTTCAGTTCTTGAACGAACTGAATCTGACTTATCGAAGATTAACTGGCTTCGTGGCGTCATTCTACTCATTCCAATAGTGTTGGTGCCTTGGGGCAGGTTTCCATTGTGTCGCACTCATATCAGACCTATTTCGGCTTTCCGGGATCAGATCTCAATCTTGATTGTGGGTTGCGTGACCACGTGATCACGAGGTTCGTATCAGTTGGTATCAAATGATACGGTTCAGCCCTGTGATACGACCCAAGTAAGGTCAGATTCAGATTTTGGCGTAAAAAGCGCAACAATCCAGGTTTACGGCAACAGTCATAATTCTCAATCCGACCGTTGGATCGGGCTAATATTTTATGTGGACTCTCCAGACATATCGTACTACCTTGGGTTAAAATTGCAGGTCGATCGGAGTTCGGTAAGGCACCCCAATACTGGTCAACAGAGGCTGTACGGATTTTGTTATTTACTTCCATTTGACTTGTGGACTTCCTATTTGATTAGGATTCTTTTCCTCCAAGGATGTGGGAGCTGGTTTTGGGAATTTCCTAGTTCCACAAGGATCTTTAATGAGTTGCAATATAATCTCCTAGTGTGGCAAGGATTCATTAATGTTTCAGAATCCTTTTCTTATAAGTATTCCTTATTCATCCTAGCTACACAAGGAAAGAAGGGCTGGTGGTATTTACTGACAAGTTACTTATTTTTATTATTTTCTTTCATGTTTGGGCTTAATTAATAGTTTGTTTTCAGCTAGGATCCAAGGCTTGTTTGGATCAGGTTATGGGCTTTTTAGTTTAGGGTTTTGGGCCAGTTTTGAGTGGACCTCATATAAGTCCACATAAGAGGTCCATTAGGGTTAATTTTTCAAGAACTATTTAAACTCATGTAAGCCACAATTTCGGCAGCTTTGATGATTATTATTCTGAATTTTTCAGTTTTAACATGTGAGAGTGATTCTTGCATTTTTCAGTTCTTGAACGAACTGAATCTGACTTATCGAAGATTAACTGGCTTCGTGGCGTCATTCTACTCATTCCAATAGTGTTGGTGCCTTGGGGCAGGTTTCCATTGTGTCGCACTCATATCAGACCTATTTCGGCTTTCCGGGATCAGATCTCAATCTTGATTGTGGGTTGTGTGACCACGTGATCATGAGGTTCGTATCAGTTGGTATCAAATGATACGGTTCAACCCTGTGATACGACCCAAGTAAGGTCAGATTCGGATTTTGGCGTAAAAAGCGCAACAATCCAGGTTTACGGCAACAGTCATAATTCTCAATCCGACCGTTAGATCGGGCTAATATTTTATGTGGACTCTCCAGACATATCTTACTACCTTGGGTTAAAATTGCAGGTCGATCGGAGTTCGGTAAGGCACCCCAATACTGGTCAACAAAGGCTGTACGGATTTTGTTATTTACTTCCATTTGACTTGTGGACTTCCTATTTGATTAGGATTCTTTTCCTCCAAGGATGTGGGAGCTGGTTTTGGGAATTTCCTAGTTCCACAAGGATCTTTAATGAGTTGCAATATAATCTCCTAGTGTGGCAAGGATTCATTAATGTTTCAGAATCCTTTTCTTATAAGGATTCCTAGCTACACAAGGAAAGAAGGGCTGGTGGTATTTAATGACAAGTTACTTATTTTTATTATTTTCTTTAATGTTTGGGCTTAATTAAAACTTTGTTTTGAGCTAGGGTCCAAGGTTTGTTTGGATCAGGTTATGGGCTTTTTAGTTTAGGGTTTTGGGCCAGTTTTGAGTGGACCTCATATAAGTCCACATAAGGGGTCCATTAGGGTTAACTTTTCAAGAACTATTTAAACTCATGTAAGCCACAATTTCGGCAGCTTTTGATGATTATTATTCTGAATTTTTCAGTTTTAACGTGTGAGAGTGATTCTTGCATTCTTCAGTTCTTGAACGAACTGAATCTGACTTATCGAAGATTAACTGGCTTCGTGGCGTCATTCTACTCATTCCAATAGTGTTGGTGCCTTGGGGCAGGTTTCCATTGTGTCGCACTCATATCAGACCTATTTCGGCTTTCCGGGATCAGATCTCAATCTTGATTGTGGGTTGCGTGACCACGTGATCACGAGGTTCGTATCAGTTGGTATCAAATGATACGGTTCAGCCCTGTGATACGACCCAAGTAAGGTCAGATTCAGATTTTGGCGTAAAAAGCGCAACAATCCAGGTTTACGGCAACAGTCATAATTCTCAATCCGACCGTTGGATCGGGCTAATATTTTATGTGGACTCTCCAGACATATCTTACTACCTTGGGTTAAAATTGCAGGTCAATCGGAGTTCGGTAAGGCACCCCAATACTGGTCAACAGAGGCTGTACGGATTTTGTTATTTACTTCCATTTGACTTGTGGACTTCCTATTTGATTAGGATTCTTTTCCTCCAAGGATGTGGGAGCTGGTTTTGGGAATTTCCTAGTTCCACAAGGATCTTTAATGAGTTGCAATATAATCTCCTAGTGTGGCAATGATTCATTAATGTTTCAGAATCCTTTTCTTATAAGGATTCCTAGCTACACAAGGAAAGAAGGGCTGGTGGTATTTAATGACAAGTTACTTATTTTTATTATTTTCTTTAATGTTTGGGCTTAATTAAAACTTTGTTTTGAGCTAGGGTCCAAGGTTTGTTTGGATCAGGTTATGGGCTTTTTAGTTTAGGGTTTTGGGCCAGTTTTGAGTGGACCTCATATAAGTCCACATAAGGGGTCCATTAGGGTTAACTTTTCAAGAACTATTTAAACTCATGTAAGCCACAATTTCTGCAGCTTTTGATGATTATTATTCTGAATTTTTCAGTTTTAACGTGTGAGAGTGATTCTTGCATTCTTCAGTTCTTTTTTTTTTGGTAAGCTGACTTATGTATTAAAAGAAAATGATACAAAGAATATAATGGGCATACCCAAGATTTACAATGAGGACAGAAACGAAAACCAACAAATGGCTACAGGCTAGCCACAACAAAACAAAAACTTGGACCAACTAGATATGCTAGGGGTACAAAAACAACCAGCTAAACATCAAATTAAGAGTCCATGTTATTGACCCTCCAAAGTCTTTGGATCCTTATGTTTTCATCTGTTTGTTGAACATTCCTTATCAAAACAAGCTTATCGCGAATGATACATTCGATTTGATCAAAAACCAAATTCGAAGCTTTAGACACATCTGCAAAGATCCTTGCATTCCGTTCTTGCCAGATACAATACACTGTAGCTGCGAAACCCAGTTTACGAGAAAAGTTGACGAAACTTTTTCCATGCCAAGAGACAGTGGTCAATCGAATCCATTCATCCAAGCTTTTTGTCATTCTTGGAATGTCGCATCTATCACAAACATTCCACCATAATGCTTTCGCAAAGGAGCATTCAAAGAACAAGTGGTTGTGATCTTCATTATTGCAGAGACAGAGTGAGCACCTATTGGGACCATGAATACCAAACCGATGAAGTCTATCCTGCGTTGAGAGTTTCCGTTGGATAGCCACCCAAAGAAGAAATGCATGTCTTGGGACAGCATTCTTGAACCACACGATGTCATGCCAATCAACCATTTGATGATGAATTCTTAGTTGTTCCCAAGCTACTTTGACTGAGAAACTCTGATTTGGCGAATCCAACCAAACAATCTCATCCTTTTGCCCTTTAGGAGTAGAGGTGGAAGGAATAGCTTCTAAAATGGGGTGCCAGCCAATAGCATGAGTGATAGGAATTCTCCATTCTAAGTTATTAATCAGCACGTTCACTCTCGCGTTGTGTTCCATACCTGAATCATAGATGAAACGTTCACCGTAGGTATCAGCGAGCGGGCTGTGAGGATGCCAATTGTCAAACCATAGAGAGGTTGCCATTCCATCTCCGATGACGTGCTTCATCTTCGGCCATGCTAAGGATCTGAGCTTTAGAATCTTTCCCCAAGCCCAAGAGCAGCTTCCTGGCGCCTTGATTGTCCAGAAATTCCTACCTCGCAAGAGATTGGATCTGATCCAAGTAGACCAGATTGAGCCATCTGAGTCATTGCAACAAGTTCCAAATATGTTTCAACAAGGCAATCTTGTTCCATTCTGCTATCCTTTTTATGCCTAGCCCCCCCTCCTTTTTTGGAAGACATACCTGATCCCAAGCCACTTTAGCCCTGGTAGTGCTCATATCTGAACCTGACCAAAGAAAGGATCTCATAATTTGCTCAACATTTTTCACTACTTCCCCAGGTAATAGGAATAGAGATGCCCAATAGACCTGGATGGAGAATAAGACTGAGTTAATCAGTTGTACTCGCCCTGCGAAAGAGTGTTCTACAGGTCCAATGTCGAACTTTGGCGGTAATTCGATCCACGAGGCCCTTACAATTAACAGCCTTTAGTCTGGACGAGATAAGAGGCAATCCCAAATATTTCATAGGAAGCTCCCCCTCTAAACCCAAGAATACTGATAATCTGTTCCCTCTCAGCTCCTAACGAACCGCTCAAGAAGATGTCACTTTTTTGGATTTGGATATAGACCTGATAGAACCTGAAACTCTGTGAGTACATTTTTGATCATACGGATTGAATGTACATCCCCTTTGCTGAATATCATCAAGTCGTCGGCAAAGCAAAGATGAGAAATTCTGTCCTTCTTGCATCTCCAGTGGAACTTGAAGTTTTGGTTGGCACTCATATTGCAAAACAGCCCTGACAGGATTTCCATGCATAGGACAAACAAATATGGAGATAATGGATCACCTTGTCTCAGCCCTCTCCCCCCTTGGAAGTAACCCGCAAGTTCACCGTTGACGTTGATTGAGAATTGACATGATGTAACACAAACCATGATCCAATCAATGACTGTTCTAGGGAATCCCATTTTTATCAACGTAGCATCAACGAAATCCACCGAACAGAGTCATAAGCCTTCATCAGGTCTACTTTCATAGCACAACGAGCAGGACCCGTAGTTGTGTGATAGCCTTTCATTAGTTCCTGAGACAAAAAGAATATTGTCGCTGATTCTCCGTCCAGAGATAAAAGCTGTTTGAATACGGACCTACTAAGTATGGTAAAACAACTTTCATTCTCCCAGCTAGAATCTTCGCGATGCATTTGTATACTGTATTGCAGCAAGATATAGGACGAAAATCTGTCAACCTCGTAGGATTAGCAACTTTAGGGATAAGGGAAATGGATGTAGCATTCATTTCTTTAAGCATTCTACGAGTCTGGAAGAAGGAGCTAACAGCGTTGATTACATCTTCCCCCACTATGTGCCACATTCTTTTGAAGAAACCTGCGTTGAAGCCATCTGGACCAGGAGCTTTGTTGTTTTTCAAACTAAACATAGCATGCTTAATCTCCTCTCTTGTGACATCTTGTGCTAGTACATGCTGTTGAGTTGCCGACAATTTGTAAATAATTGCCGATTGCATCACTTCCTCGTTCAGGACCCTAGGCATCTGTTTCACTCCCAATACACGCTGGAAGTATGCAATTACTTCTGATTTGACTGCCTCGTGTCCTTCAGCGACTTCTCCATCCTCCCTTGTAACTGAGAGAAGCTTATTTCTATTCTGTCTACCATTTACTGATTTGTGAAAGTAGCTAGTATTCTAATCCCCCAAGCTAAGCCATTGTATCCTTGCCTTTTGTCTGAAAAAACACTCTTCCGCCCTGACAGTAGAAGCATAGTTACGAACAGCATCTCTTTCTCGCATACGCAATGTTGGATCCTCAGGCGCTGTATGCAGAACTTGTTGAGCCCTATCCATGTGATCTTTTGCATCTTTGACTCTATCGGAAATATTGGAGAAGTGAGTCTTATTGAAATGTTTAAGTTCCTGCTTTAGCTTCCTTAGTTTGCAACACAGTTGATACATTGGACACCCTCCTGAATGCTGATCCCATACTTTCTTCACCAAGGGCATGAACTCGTCATGATCCATCCACATATCGAAGAATCTGAATGGTTTCTTTATGTTCTGAACATTGCCAGTGACTTTTACCACCATGGGAGAATGATCTGACATACCAGCAGGCAAGAATCTCGCTTCCGACAATGGGAAGCGCATATTCCACTTCTCATTCACAAGCACTCTATCTAGTTTCCGCATAATCATATTCTCAGGACATTGGTTCGTCCAAGTATAATGCATACCTGAATACCGAAGATCATCCACTTTCGCTTCACGTATACATGTTTCCAATCTGTCCATATGACCAGCCCACGTAGAAGACCCCCCTAACCTCTCTGACTGGTTGCGGATAGCATTAAAGTCGCCCATAAGAATCCATGGGGTTGACTCCCATCCATCACTACGACTCACAATATCAGACCATAAAGCCTCACGTACAGATGCATTATTGTCTCCGTAAATGATTGAAGTATTAAAACAGATATTGGTAGCTAATATCATGACAGAAACATGGATAGCCTGGTCTGACATTCCCAGAACATCCACCTTCACCAAATCAGCATTCCAACAAACCCAAATACGACCACGACAAGAGAAATCATAATTATACAAGAATGACAATTACGCAGAAGAAGTTGCGAAACATTATCTTTATTCCTGTCTCTAACCCGAGTTTCAACCAAACCAAAAAAAACCATCCTCTCTTGATGGATGAGCTGACGCAGTTCTGAATGCTTTATGGGATCATTCAAACCTCTAACATTCCAACATCCAATAATCATAGGGAAATAGAGAGGAGTACCAAACATCAACACACGGATTACCTTGACTTGCCCCCCCTCGAGGAGCCAGATTTCTTACTCTTCTTTGAAAAGCCTGGAGAACCCGTTTTCTTTTTTTTTCTAGAGAGTCTCTAGCCTTGCTAGCTAACTAATTAATAAAAGTTTCCCCGTCAGAAGAAATCGGACTTTGCGGACTTGTTGGGATCAGTGACGTCGACTCCTTATCATCATCTTCCTTACCTGTACCACCTCCCATAACTCCAATATCAACATTCACCTCATGACTAACAGGGTTCATGGTTGCATTACAGATGGTTGAACTTTGATCTAAAGAAGTACATGCATCCCCTTCCTCCGGCACCATGTCTGCTCGTAAGCTCTTCAAAATAAGAGGAGAGGTAGGATTTTCATCTTCATAACAACCAGCATTGGGCACATCTAATGTCGCAGATTCATTCGTATTACAATCAGCACTCTGTAAAGCAGATGCTAAACAACCATTCTCATTACAATTAAGCTCTTTAGATGCCAAACAATCATTCTCACCAATCGTAACACCCTTATTTCGTTTACCAACTACCTGCATTCTTCAGTTCTTGAACGAACTGAATTTGACTTATCGAAGATTAACTGGCTTCGTGGCGTCATTCTACTCATTCCAATAGTGTTGGTGCCTTGGGGCAGGTTTCCATTGTGTCGCACTCATATCAGACCTATTTCGGTTTTCCAGGATCAGATCTCAATCTTGATTGTGGGTTGCGTGACCACGTGATCACGAGGTTCGTATCAGTTGGTATCAAATGATACGGTTCAGCCCTGTGATACGACCCAAGTAAGGTCAGATTCAGATTTTGGCGTAAAAAGCGCAACAATCCAGGTTTACGGCAACAGTCATAATTCTCAATCCGACCGTTGGATCGGGCTAATATTTTATGTGGACTCTCCAGACATATCTACTACCTTGGGTTTAAAAATTGCAGGTCAATCGGAGTTCAGTAAGGCACCCCAATACTGGTCAACAGAGGCTGTACGGATTTTGTTATTACTTCCATTTGACTTGTGGACTTCCTATTTGATTAGGATTCTTTTCCTCCAAGGATGTGGGAGCTGGTTTTGGGAATTTCCTTAGTTCCACAAGGATCTTTAATGAGTTGCAATATAATCTCCTAGTGTGGCAATGATTCATTAATGTTTCAGAATCCTTTTCTTATAAGGATTCCTAGCTACACAAGGAAAGAAGGGCTGGTGGTTATTTAATGACAAGTTACTTATTTTTATTATTTTCTTTAATGTTTGGGCTTAATTAAAACTTTGTTTTGAGCTAGGGTCCAAGGTTTGTTTGGATCAGGTTATGGGCTTTTTAGTTTAGGGTTTTTGGGCCAAGTTTTGAGTGGACCTCATATAAGTCCACATAAGGGTCCATTAGGGTTAACTTTTCAAGAAACTATTTAAACTCATGTAAGCCACAATTTCGGCAGCTTTTGATGATTATTATTCTGAATTTTTCAGTTTTAACGTGTGAGAGTGATTCTTGCATTCTTCAGTTCTTGAACGAACTGAATCTGACTTATCGAAGATTAACTGGCTTCGTGGCGTCATTCTACTCATTCCAATAGTGTTGGTGCCTTGGGGCAGGTTTCCATTGTGTCGCACTCATATCAGACCTATTTCGGCTTTCCGGGATCAGATCTTAATCTTGATTGTGGGTTGCGTGACCACGTGATCACGAGGTTCGTATCACACTCATACTGCAGAACAGCCCTGACAGGATTTCCATGCATAGGACAAACAAATATAGGGATAATGGATCACCTTGTCTCAGCCCTCTCCGCCCTTGAAAGTAACCTGCAAGTTCATCGTTGACGTTGATTGAGAATTGACATGATGTAACACAAACCATGATCCAATCAATGACTGTTCTAGGGAATCCCATTTTTATTAACGTAGCATCAACGAAATCCCACCGAACCGAGTCATAAGCCTGAATCAAATCTACTTTCATGGCACAACAAGCAGGACCCGTAGATTTATGATAGCCTTTCATTAGCTCCTGAGACAAAAGAATATTGTCGCTGATTCTTCGTCCAGAGATAAAAGATGTCTGATACGGACCTACTAAGGATGGCACAACAACTTTCATTCTCCCGGCTAGAATCTTCGTGATGCATTTGTATACTGTATTGCAGCAAGATATAGGACAAAAATCTGTCAACCTCGTAGGATTAGCAACATTGGGGATAAGGGAAATGGATGTAGCATTCATTTCTTTAAACATTTTACGAGTCTGAAAGAAGGAGCTAACAGCTTTGATTACATCTTTCCCCACTATATGCCACATTCTTTTGAAGAAACCTGCGTTGAATCCATCCGGACCAGGGGCTTCGTTGTTTTTCAAACTAAACATAGGATGCTTAATCTCCTCCCTTGTTACTTCTTGTGCTAGTACATGCTGTTGTGTCGAAGACAATTTGCAGTTAATTGCCGATTGCATCACTTCCTCATTCAAGACCCTAGGCATCTGTTTTCACTCCCACACACACTAGAAGTATTGCAATTACTTCTGATTTGACTGCCTTGTGTCCTTCAACGACTTCCCCATCCTCTCTTGTAACGGAGAGAAGCTTATTTTGATTCTGTCTTCCATTTATTGATTTGTGAAAGTAGCTAGTATTCTGATCCCCCAAGCTAAGCTATTGTATCCTTGCCTTTTGTTTGAAAAAACTCTCTTCCGCCCTGACGGTAGAAGCATAGTTACGAGCAGCATCTCTTTCTCGCATGCGTAAAGTTGGATTCTCTGGCGCTGTATGCAGCTCCTGTTGAGCCTTATCCATTTGATCTTTTGCATCTTTGACTCTATCTGAAATATTGGAGAAGTTAGTCTTATTGAAATGTTTAAGTTCCTGCTTTAGCTTTCTTAGTTTGCAACAAATTGATACATTGGACAAACCCCCCGAATGCTGAATCCATACTTTCTTCACCAAGGGCATGAACTCGTCATGATCCATCCACATATCGAAGAATCTGAATGGTTTCTTTATGTTCTGAACATTGCCAGTAACCTTTACCACCATGGGAGAATGATCTGACATACCAGCAGGCAAGAATCTCGCTTCCGACAATGGGAAGTGCAGATTCCACTTCTCATTCACAAGCACTCTATCTAGCTTCCTCATAATCAGATTCTCAATACATTGGTTTGTCCATGTATGATGCATACCAGAATACCGAAGATCATCCACTTTTGCATCTCGAATACATGTTTCCAACCTGTCCATCTGACCATCCCACGTAGTAGACCCTCCTTACCTTTCTGATGGGTTGCGGATAACAATAAAATCACCCATAAGAATCCATGGGGTTGACTCCCATTCATCACTACGACTCACTATATCAGACCATAATGTCTCACGTAAGGATGCATTATTGTCTCCATAAATGATTGAAGTATTAAAACAGATATTGGTAGCTAATATCATGACAGAAACATGGATAGCCTGGTCTGACATTCCCAGAACATCCACCTTCACCAAATCAGCATTCCAACAAACCCAAATACGACCACGACAAGAGAAATCATAATTATACAAGAATGACCAATTACGCAGAAGAAGTTGCGAAACATTATCTTTATTCCTGTCTCTAACCCGAGTTTCAACCAAACCAAAAAAAACCATCCTCTCTTGATGGATGAGCTGACGCAGTTCTGAATGCTTTATGGGATCATTCAAACCTCTAACATTCCAACATCCAATAATCATAGGGAAATAAAGAGGAGTACCAAACAGCCACACACTGATTACCTTGACTTGCCCCCCCTCGAAGAGCCAGATTTCTTCCTCTTCTTTGAAAAGCCTGGAGAACCCATTTTCTTTTTCTCTAGAGAGTCTCTAGCCTTGCTAGCTAACTGATTAATAAAAGTTTCCCCATCAGAAGAAATCGGACTTTGCAGACTTGTTGGGATCAGTGACGACGACTCCTTATCATCGTCTTCCTTTACCCTGTATCTTTTTTTTGGTAAGCTGACTTATGTATTAAAAGAAAATGATACAAAGAATATAATGGGCATACCCAAGATTTACAATGAGGACAGAAACGAAAACCAACAAATGGCTACAGGCTAGCCACAACAAAACAAAAACTTGGACCAACTAGATATGCTAGGGGTACAAAAACAACCAGCTAAACATCAAATTAAGAGTCCATGTTATTGACCCTCCAAAGTCTTTGGATCCTTATGTTTTCATCTGTTTGTTGAACATTCCTCATCAAAACAAGCTTAAATCGCGAAAAATGATACATTCGATTTTGATCAAAACCAAATTCGAAGCTTTAGACACATCTGCAAAGATCCTTGCATTCCGTTCTTGCCAGATACAATACACTGTAGCTGCGAAACCCAGTTTACGAGAAAAATTGACGAAACTTTTTCCATGCCAAGAGACAGTGGTCAATCGAATCCATTCATCCAAGCTTTTTGTCATTCTTGGAATGTCGCATCTATCACAAACATTCCACCATAATGCTTTCTTTTTTTTTGGTAAGCTGACTTATGTATTAAAAGAAAATGATACAAAGAATATAATGGGCATACCCAAGATTTACAATGAGGACAGAAACGAAAACCAACAAATGGCTACAGGCTAGCCACAACAAAACAAAAACTTGGACCAACTAGATACGCTAGGGGTACAAGAACAACCAGCTAAACATCAAATTAAGAGTCCATGTTATTGACCCTCCAAAGTCTTTGGATCCTTATGTTTTCGCAAAGGAGCATTCAAAGAACAAGTGGTTGTGATCTTCATTATTGCGGAGACAGAGTGAGCACCTATTGGGACCATGAATACCAAACCGATGAAGTCTATCCTGCGTTGAGAGTTTCCGTTGGATAGCCACCCAAAGAAGAAATGCATGTCTTGGGACAGCATTCTTGAACCACACGATGTCATGCCAATCAACCATTTGATGATGAATTCTTAGTTGTTCCCAAGCTACTTTGACCGAGAAACTCTGATTTGGCGAATCCAACCAAACAATCTCATCCTTTTGCCCCTTAGGAGTAGATGTGGAAGGAATAGCTTCTAAAATGGGGTGCCAGCCAATAGCATGAGTGATAGAAATTCTCCATTCTAAGTTATTAATCAGCACGTTCACTCTCGCGTTGTGTTCCATACCTGAATCATAGATGAAACGTTCACCGTAGGTATCAGCGAGCGGGCTGTGAGGATGCCAATTGTCAAACCATAGAGAGGTTGTCATTCCATCTCCGATGACGTGCTTCATCTTCGGCCATGCTAAGGATCTGAGCTTTAGAATCTTTCCCCAAGGCCCAAGAGCAGCTTCCTGGCGCCTTGATTGTCCAGAAATTCCTACCTCGCAAGAGATTGGATCTGATCCAAGTAGACCAGATTGAGCCATCTGAGTCATTGCACAAGTTCCAAATATGTTTCAACAAGGCAATCTTGTTCCATTCTGCTATCCTTTTTATGCCTAGCCCCCCTCCTTTTTGGAAGACATACCTGATCCCAAGCCACTTTAGCCCTACTAGCTCATATCTGAACCTGACCAAAGAAAGGATCTCATAATTTGCTCAACATTTTTCACTACTTCCCCAGGTAATAGGAATAGAGATGCCCAATAGACCTGGATGGAGAATAAGACTGAGTTAATCAGTTGTACTCGCCCTGCGAAAGAGAGTGTTCTGCAGGTCCAATGTCGAACTTTGGCGGTAATTCGATCCACGAGGCCCTTACAGTTAACAGCCTTTAGTCTGGACGAGATAAGAGGCACTCCCAAATATTTCATAGGAAGCTCCCCCTCTCTAAACCCAAGAATACTGATAATCTGTTCCCTCTCAGCTCCTAACGAACCGCTCAAGAAAGATGTCACTTTTGTTTGGATTTGGATATAGACCTGATAGAACCTGAAACTCTGTGAGTACATTTTTTGATCATACGGATTGAATGTACATCCCCTTTGCTGAATATCATCAAGTCGTCGGCAAAGCAAAGATGAGAAATTCTGTCCTTCTTGCATCTCCAGTGGAACTTGAAGTTTTGGTTGGCACTCATATTGCAGAACAGCCCTGACAGGATTTCCATGCATAGGACAAACAAATATGGAGATAATGGATCACCTTGTCTCAGCCCTCTCCCCCCTTGGAAGTAACCCGCAAGTTCACCGTTGACGTTGATTGAGAATTGACATGATGTAACACAAACCATGATCCAATCAATGACTGTTCTAGGGAATCCCATTTTTATCAACGTAGCATCAACGAAATCCCACCGAACAGAGTCATAAGCCTTCATCAGGTCTACTTTCATAGCACAACGAGCAGGACCCGTAGTTGTGTGATAGCCTTTCATTAGTTCCTGAGACAAAAGAATATTGTCGCTGATTCTCCGTCCAGAGATAAAAGCTGTTTGATACGGACCTACTAAGGATGGTAAAACAACTTTCATTCTCCCAGCTAGAATCTTCGCGATGCATTTGTATACTGTATTGCAGCAAGATATAGGACGAAAATCTGTCAACCTCGTAGGATTAGCAACTTTAGGGATAAGGGAAATGGATGTAACATTCATTTCTTTACAATATCACCTCCCATAGCTCCAATATCACCTCCCATAGCACCTGTATCACCTCCCATAGCTCCAATATCAACATTCACCTCATGACTAACAGGGTTCATGGTTGCATAAGCAATTGTATTACAGATGGTTAAACTTTGATCTAAAGAAGTACCTGCAGCCCCTTCCTCCGGCACCATGTCTGCTCGTAAACTCTTCAAAACAATAGGAGAGGTAGGATTTTCATCTTCATAACAACCAGCGTTGGGCACATCTAATGTCGCAGTTTCATTCGTATGACAATCAGCAATATGTAAAGCAGATGCTAAACAACCATTCTCATTACAATTAAGCTCTTTAGATTCCAAACAATCATTCTCACCAATCGTAACACCCTTATTTCGTTTACCAACTACCTGCCATTGAAGCTGATTCTGCTTATTATCTGTAGGTTTAGAGTTCACAGCTCCTATTTTCCTTTTGCCCTCTGCCCCCATTGTACGATCATCAACTTTACTGGTAGCACATATCGCTGTGGTATGTCCAAAGACATTGCAATTATTGCACCTTGACGGTATCCATTCATAATCCGCTGAAATTGTTATGAATAACCCATTTGGACAGCGAAGGTCGTATTCCTTCACCAGCGTTTTCGAAGCTTCTATCTCAACGCAAACTCTTGCGTAGCTAAGCCTTTTACGCAACAATGTAGTAAGGTCAGCATGAAGGGGAACCCCAATAGCACTCGCTACACAACTCAACCCCTTAACAGTCCAATACTCGAGAGGAACATTATAGAGCTTAACCCATACCGGAACTCTATCCAGATCATCTTTCAAAAATTGCATGTTCGGATGCCAACGTTTAAGCACCAAAGGTCTGTTGGCCATATGCCATGGGGCTCTCTCCAGAACATTTGTGGCGCGATCGACAGAATCAAAAGTGAAGAGAAAGAAACCATTATCAGAAGATAAAACTTCGGATAGACCGTGGGAGCCCCATATTCTTTTGGCAATAGAATTAACAACAGGATAGGGTAATTTTTGACCCACGAAATGACCAACTAGAGTGGACTTCCAAAGTTCACAGCCATCCTCAAACACATCAAGTGGAGGAGCTACTGTCACACGGCCATCAGTTATTGCGGGGGGAGCAAAATGCAAGTTACGGACTGGATTCATATCAAGGGACATCCTACCCTTATTTTCATCAACATCAGAGCCCTTCAAAGCATTTAAAAAATTCAATTTGGGGCTAAGGTGTAGCTGTTCTTGTTGCTTAGACCCAGCATTCAACTCATCAACTTTAGAACCCAACACAGGATTCATGTCAAGACTATTTAGCATATCTTGGAGCTCTAATTGTAAGGTATGTCCAGATTTAACTCCATTGTGTTGTTCAATGTCAGAGCTAACCATTGGAACAAATTCAACAGCAGAACACAAAGACAATTTGGCAGCATACAAATACTAGATAGAACGTTCTAAGGACAAACAAACTCAGTCCAAGAAGCCCAACGGTTCAAAGGTAGATACACATGTTATGTATAACATATTCAAAAATCAGCACAGTTTAACGGTTGGATCTCCGTAGATGTTAATTATATCGAAACTGACCTGAGAATGACGACCTTCTGTTGAACATGTAGAAAACGTTGCCGGAGGCTAAATTTCTAATCTCCCCCGTTCATAATGTGTATCATAACCAGGTGCATCAGATATCCAAAAATAAGCTTGATCCAACGGTGGAAGAAGGAGAAATATGCCGGCGGCTCTTACTGTTCCGAGAAGGATTTTTCCAGAAATATTCAAATGGCTAGCTTCCGCAGGAGGAATCCAACATGGATGATCCCTCTGGACAGAATGTAGGCAATATAGATGTTCACAACATACCAAAAAATCGTCTGGATCCAACGGTTTAACAAGGCAAAATCGGCCGGCGACTCTGACAGCACTAGAGGGTTTTCCAGAAAATTTCAATTGTCCAGATTTCTTAAACGGCGGAAGCTTTAGAAGATCCCTCCGGTCAGAATGTAGACAATAGTTCCGTGCACAACATAACCAAATCTTGTCTTGATCCAACGGTGGTCGCCAGAGATATGGCTGTCGGAGCACCGCCCCTTTGTATCTGTCCTCTCTAACCTCTCTCTATGAACACTTTTATTTGCCCTTTGGTTGGTTTTGGGAATTTCCTAGTATTAAAACAAATATTGGTAGCTAATATAGTGACAGAAACATGGATAACCTGGTTTGACATACCGCAGACATCCACCTTCACCACATCAGCATTCCAACAAACCCAAATACGACAATGGGAAGAGAAATCATAATTGTACAAGAAGGACCAATTACGCAAAAGAAGAGTAGAAATATTATCTTTATTCTTTTCTCTAACCTGAGTTTCAACCAAACCAAAAAAAAAAACCATCCTCTATTGATGGATTAGTCGACGCAATTCTGAATGCTTTATGGGGTCATTCAAACCTCTAACATTCCAACATCCAATCATCATAAGAAAATAGAGAGGAGTACAAACAGCAACATAAAGGTTACCTTGACATGCCACCTCGCGGGGAACCAGATTTCTTATTCTTCTTTGAACCCTTTTTCTTTTTCTCCAGAGAGTCTCCGACCCTAATAGCTGACTGATTAATTGTTTTCCCATCAGTGGAATTCGGAGTTTGTGGACTTGTCGGGATTAGTGATGTCGGCTCCTTATCATTTTGTTCTCCATTTATATCACCTCCCATTGCTGCAACATCAACATTCAGCTCATGACTAATAGTAGAGAGAACCTGGTTCATGGTCGCACAAGCATTTGTATTGGAGATGACTAAACTTTGTTCTAAAGCAGTATATGTAGCCCCTTCCTCCTGCTCCATGTCTCTCAAAACATGAGGAGAGGTGGGAGTTTTGTCTTCATGGCAAACAGCATTGCACACATCTGATGTCACATGATCATTACAATCAGACGTATGTATCCTAGATGTTGAGCAACCTGATGCGGACCAGCCCAGAAACACCAGCAAGGACCCATTACATGTTCCAAATGGACCAATGACTCGGTCCAAGACAAAGACATTGAAAGACGCATTGAATGCATTGGTTTTGAAGGTTTCCACCAAGTCAGAATTGGAAGGTCCATTGGAGTATCAAGAGGAGATCCTAGTACATTTTATCCATGTGCAAGAGGGGTCCAATACAACCTTATTTGGGCCATGAGATGAGGACAGCAAAGGAAACAAAAGAATCCTACTATAACTTGGAAACAACATGGTGGCTACCTTTTCCTTTTGTTTCTAGGATTAAGGGGCTACATGGAAGGCTATAAATAAGCCTTAAATCAGTTTTGTACTATTTTAGTTCATTCTTTTCTTCTCATGGCAGAACATGGATTTAATATTAGGAGCTTTATTTTATTTTGTTAGCTATATGACCCAAGGCTTGTTTGGGCTTAATTAATACTTTTTTTAAGTTAGGATCCAAGGCTTGTTTGGATTAAGTTGTGCGCTTTTCAAATTAGGGTTTTGGGCCAGTTTTAACGTGTGAGAGTGATTCTTGCATTCTTCAGTTCTTGAACGAACTGAATCTGACTTATCGAAGATTAACTGGTTTCGTGGCGTCATTCTACTCATTCCAATAGTGTTGGTGCCTTGGGGCAGGTTTCCATTGTGTCGCACTCATATCAGACCTATTTCGGCTTTCCGGGATCAGATCTCAATCTTGATTGTGGGTTGCGTGACCACGTGATCACGAGGTTCGCATCACAACCATTCTCATTCTCATTACAATTATGCGCTTTAGATGCAGACGAACCATTCTCACCACTTACAGAACCCTTATTTTGTTTAACAACTACCTGCCATTGAAACTGATTCTGTTTGTTATGCGCAGATTTAGAGATCACAGCTCCTACTTTCCTCGTACCCTTTGCCACCACTGTAGGATGAGCAACTTTATTAGTAGCACATTTCGCTGTGGTGTGTCCAAAGATATTGCAATTATTGCACCTTGACAGTATCCATTCATAATCAGCTGAGATTGTTATGAATAACCCATTTGGACAGTGAAGGTCGTATTCCTTAACCAGCGTCTTTGAAGCATCTATCTTAACGCAAACTCTTGCGTAGCCAAGCCTTTTACGCAACAATGTAGTACGATCAGCATGAAGGGGAACCCCAATAGCACTAGCTATACAACTCAGCCCCTTAATAGTCTAATACTCAAGAGGAACATTATACAGCCTAACCCATATTGGAACTCTGACCAAATCACCTTTTAAAAATTGCATGTTCGGTTGCCAAAGTTTAAGCACCAAAGGTCTGTTTGCCATGTGCCATGGGGCTCTTTCCAGAACATTAATGGCGCGATCAACATAATCAAAAATGAAAAGGTAGAAACCATTATCTGAAGATAAAACTTCTGATAGACCATAGGAGCCCCATATCCTTTTGGCAATCGAATTAACAACAGGATATGATAATTTATGACCCATAAAATGACCAACTAGGGTGGATTTCCAAAGTTCACAGCCATCGTCAAACACATCACGCGGAGGAGCTTCTGTTATACGACCATCTGTCATAGCGGGGGGTTCAAAATGCAGATTTCAAACTGGATTAAAATCAATGTTCTTACTACCCTCCTTGACATCAACAACAGAACCCTTCAAAGCATTTAAAAAATTTAGTTTGGTCTTAAGGTTTAGTTCTTCTTGTTGCTGAGACCCTACCTTCAATTCATCAACTTCAGAACCTAGCACATGATTCATTTCTGAAACAATATGAGGAGCATGGAGAGCAGAGGATTTCTTTTTTTTTTGGTAAGCTGACTTATGTATTAAAAGAAAATGATACAAAGAATATAATGGGCATACCCAAGATTTACAATGAGGACAGAAACGAAAACCAACAAATGGCTACAGGCTAGCCACAACAAAACAAAAACTTGGACCAACTAGATATGCTAGGGGTACAAAAACAACCAGCTAAACATCAAATTAAGAGTCCATGTTATTGACCCTCCAAAGTCTTTGGATCCTTATGTTTTCATCTGTTTGTTGAACATTCCTTATCAAAACAAGCTTATTGCGAATGATACATTCGATTTGATCAAAAACCAAATTCGAAGCTTTAGACACATCTGCAAAGATCCTTGCATTCCGTTCTTGCCAGATACAATACACTGTAGCTGCGAAACCCAGTTTACGAGAAAAGTTGACGAAACTTTTTCCATGCCAAGAGACAGTGGCCAATCGAATCCATTCATCCAAGCTTTTTGTCATTCTTGGAATGTCGCATCTATCACAAACATTCCACCATAATGCTTTCGCAAAGGAGCATTCAAAGAACAAGTGGTTGTGATCTTCATTATTGCGGAGACAGAGTGAGCACCTATTGGGACCATGAATACCAAACCGATGAAGTCTATCCTGCGTTGAGAGTTTCCGTTGGATAGCCACCCAAAGAAGAAATGCATGTCTTGGGACAACATTCTTGAACCACACGATGTCATGCCAATCAACCATTTGATGATGAATTCTTAGTTGTTCCCAAGCTACTTTGACCGAGAAACTCTGATTTGGCGAATCCAACCAAACAATCTCATCCTTTTGCCCCTTAGGAGTAGATGTGGAAGGAATAGCTTCTAAAATGGGGTGCCAGCCAATAGCATGAGTGATAGAAATTCTCCATTCTAAGTTATTAATCAGCACGTTCACTCTCGCGTTGTGTTCCATACCTGAATCATAGATGAAACGTTCACCGTAGGTATCAGCGAGCGGGCTGTGAGGATGCCAATTGTCAAACCATAGAGAGGTTGTCATTCCATCTCCGATGACGTGCTTCATCTTCGGCCATGCTAAGGATCTGAGCTTTAGAATCTTTCCCCAAGCCCAAGAGCAGCTTCCTGGCGCCTTGATTGTCCAGAAATTCCTACCTCGCAAGAGATTGGATCTGATCCAAGTAGACCAGATTGAGCCATCTGAGTCATTGCACAAGTTCCAAATATGTTTCAACAAGGCAATCTTGTTCCATTCTGCTATCCTTTTTATGCCTAGCCCCCCCTCCTTTTTTGGAAGACATACCTGATCCCAAGCCACTTTAGCCCTACTAGCTCATATCTGAACCTGACCAAAGAAAGGATCTCATAATTTGCTCAACATTTTTCACTACTTCCCCAGGTAATAGGAATAGAGATGCCCAATAGACCTGGATGGAGAATAAGACTGAGTTAATCAGTTGTACTCGCCCTGCGAAAGAGAGTGTTCTGCAGGTCCAATGTCGAACTTTGGCGGTAATTCGATCCACGAGGCCCTTACAGTTAACAGCCTTTAGTCTGGACGAGATAAGAGGCACTCCCAAATATTTCATAGGAAGCTCCCCCTCTCTAAACCCAAGAATACTGATAATTTGTTCCCTCTCAGCACCTAACGAACCGCTCAAGAAGATGTCACTTTTGTTTGGATTTGGATATAGACCTGATAGAAACTTTTTTTTTGGTAAGCTAGACCTGATAGAAACTGAAACTCTGTGAGTACATTTTTGATCATACGGATTGAATGTACTTCCCCTTTGCTGAATATCATCAAGTCGTCGGCAAAGCAAAGATGAGAAATTCTGTCCTTCTTGCATCTCCAGTGGAACTTGAAGTTTTGGTTGGCACTCATATTGCAGAACAGCCCTGACAGGATTTCCATGCATAGGACAAACAAATATGGAGATAATGGATCACCTTGTCTCAGCCCTCTCCCCCCTTCGGTCAAGATGAAGTGCATGTTCTAATGGGAAACATACTCAAATATGGTGACGATCCAACGGTGAACCAAAGAGATCAAGCTTCAACAACGAACTGAAACACTGTTTTTCTTTCTCTCTCTACCAGTTCTTAATTGGACCTTAGTATTTATTTTTGTCCCTTTGATACCACCTCTCCTTTTGAATCCTCCTTTTCTTTTGCCACAACACCTCATCAAAATACATGAAATCCCTTCGGTTTCTAGCCTATGGTCTCATCCTTAAAACCACCATCACCATTATCATCAACGTCCTCCTCAAAATCCTCATAATCATCCCACTTTGGCCTTTCAGCCCCACTGCCATGGTTTGATTTCAATTCAGCTCCAACCTTCCTCACATCTTGGATACGTGTTCCAGCCATGTTACCATGTATTGTCACCTTCTCAAGTCTGTCACACACGTTCCCCATCGTGAAATTCATTCTTTCCATCATCTTCATCATGGCTTGCATTTGGAATTTAAGTTCTACATCGGGAGGGCGCGGTGTGTTGTTTTGTTCTGACATAAGTTAGTGGGAAAAAAATCCTCATATCGCTCGTGTTTCGCTCAAACACTCTTAATATCCTCGCAATCTCACACCTCTTGTCTCACCTTCTTTCTGTTCTTGCGGAACTCCAACCAACACCAAATAGAACCAATCTTAGCAGCGCAATCCAAATATGTATATGTGACTCAAGAAGCAATGAAAACCAGAAAACAAGCAAAAATGAAATTGCGATGATAGTCTCGTGAGTAGTAAGCGAATCTATCCGAAATACGAACGAAACTGAAGACTCGAATAAAAAGAGAAATGAAATATGCAAAATATGATGAAAAAACACCCAAATATGTTGGAATGTTGAACATATATTGTAAGAAACGAAAACCACAGAAGGAAAGCGAATTTCAAAAGTTGATGCAAAATAAACTCTTATTTTCGACAACATGCCATCCTCAAACAGATGGACAAACTGAGGTAGTGAATAGAACATTATCCCAACTTTTACATGTTGTAATTCAAAAAAATTTGAAAAGTTGGGAAGAATGTTTGCCTTTTGTTGAGTTTACTTATAATAGAATTGTGCATCGACCACTACTTTTTCTCCTTTTGAAATTGTTTATGGTTTTAATCCACTAACTCCTATAGACTTAATTCCTTTATGTTTTGAAGAAAGGATAAGTTTAGATGGTGAAAAGAAGGCAAAGATGGTGAGAGAACTCCATGAGGGAGTTCGATTACAAATAGAGAAAAAGAACAGACTTTACACTTCTAAAGCAAATAAGGGACGTAAACTAGTTGTTTTCCAACCTAGTGATTGTGTTTGGGTGCACATGCGTAAGGAACGATTTCCAGCCTCATGGTGATGGTCCATTTCAGGTTTTAGAGAGAATCAATGACAACGCATACAAAATTAACTTTCCAGGTGAGTATAGTGTTAGTGCTACCTTTAATGTTGTTGATCTTACGTTGTTTGACACAGATTTTGATTCGAGGTTGAATCCTTTCGAGGAGAAAGGGGATGATGTGGACCAGCCCAGAAACACCAGCAAGGACCTATATATGTTCCAAATGGAACAATGACTCGGTCCAAGACAAAGACATTGAAAAGATGCATTGAAGGCATTGGTTTTGAAGGTTTCCACCAAGTCTGAATTGAAAGGTCCATTGAAGTATTAAGAAGAGATCCTAGTACATCTTATCCATGTGCAAGAGGGGTCCAATACAACCTTATTTGGGCCATGAGATGAGGACAGCAAAGGAAACAAAAGAATCCTACTATAAACTTGGAAACAACATGGTGGCTACCTTTTCCTTTTGTTTCTAGGATTAAGGGCTACATGGAAGGCTATAAATAAGCCTTCAATCAGTTTTGTACTATTTTTAGTTCATTCTTTTCTTCTCATGGCAGAACATGGATTTAATATTAGGAGCTTTATTTTATTTTGTTAGCTATATGACCCAAGGCTTGTTTGGGCTTAATTAATACTTTTTTTAAGTTAGGATCCAAGGCTTGTTTGGATTAAGTTGTGCGCTTTTCAAATTAGGGTTTTGGGCCAGTTTTGAGTGGACCTCATATAAGTCCACATAAGGGGTCCATCAGGGTTAATTCTTCAGGAACTACTTAAACCCATGTAAGCCAAAATTTTGGCAGCTTTGATGAATATTATTCTGAATTTTTCAGTTTTAACAAGTGAGTGATGCGAACCTCGTGATCACGTGGTCACGCAACCCACAATCAAGATTGAGATCTGATCCCGGAAAGCCGAAATAGGTCTGATATGAGTGCGACACAATGGAAACCTGCCCCAAGGCACCAACACTATTGGAATGAGTAGAATGACGCCACGAAGCCAGTTAATCTTCGATAAGTCAGATTCAGTTCGTTCAAGAACTGAAGAATGCAAGAATCACTCTCACACGTTAAAACTGAAAAATTCAGAATAATAATCATCAAAGCTGCCGAAATTGTGGCTTACATGAGTTTAAATAGTTCTTGAAAAATTAACCCTAATGGACCTCTTATGTGGACTTATATGAGGTCCACTCAAAACTGGCCCAAAACCCTAAACTAAAAAGCCCATGACCTGATCCAAACAAGCCTTGGATCCTAGCTGAAAACAAACTATTAATTAAGCCCAAACATTAAAGAAAATAATAAAAATAAGTAACTTGTCATTAAATACCACCAGCCCTTCTTTCCTTGTGTAGCTAGGATGAATAAGGAATCCTTATAAGAAAAGGATTCTGAAACATTAATGAATCCTTGCCACACTAGGAGATTATATTGCACCTCATTAAAGATCCTTGTGGAACTAGGAAATTCCCAAAACCAGCTCCCACATCCTTGGAGGAAAAGAATCCTAATCAAATAGGAAGTCCACAAGTCAAATGGAAGTAAATAACAAAATCCGTACAGCCTCTGTTGACCAGTATTGGGGTGCCTTCCCGAACTCCGATTGACCTGCAATTTTAACCCAGGGTAGTAAGATATGTCTGGAGAGTCCACATAAAATATTAGCCCGATCCAATGGTCGGATTGAGAATTATGACTGTTGCCGTAAACCTGGACTGTTGCGCTTTTTACGCCAAAATCCGAATCTGACCTTACTTGGGTCGTATCACAGGGCTGAACCGTATCATTCCCTCCCTCTTCAAGAAGATTCGCCGTCGAATCTTGAACAGCATTAATGGTGACTTCAGTAGCCTCTTGTTTAAGCCTTCGGAATCCCCTTATTGCTAACACCTTTCTCCAACAACACTATATAGAAGTAGTGACTGACAAGAATTTCAAATAAGCACGCCGTACTAACCACTTGCGTACATACTTTTGAATGATAACCACAGCGACTCTCCTTCGTCTTTCATCCTTTTGGCGTTGTACCTCTTTTTCCCATGAAGCTTCAAGATCATAGAATAATCTTCTACACTTATCAACTTCTCGTTCTAGAACCCCCAAACCATGGCTTAGTATTTCGCATCGTTGATCTACAATCCTCCTCTGTTCCCTCTCCCTTAGTGAATACATGACACAGATAGGGGAAAAAAACAAGAAGACGGCGGCAAGAATAGAGTTTATAGCATGAAGAACATTGATTTAGACTCGAGAATACAAATCTGACTTTTGTTTGGACCAGAACTTATTGAAAAACAAACTAATGCGAGGGTGATGAAAATGACTCAAACAACAGCCAAATATCAAAATATGATGATAGTATAATGGCAGGGACGAAATCAACAAAAACAAAACAAGTTTTGAAAGATAACACCAAACAGACCCGTTACGACAAAACAAGACCTAATTCGGGAAACCTAAAGAAACCGATATCCAAATGACCTCGAATTTAATTTCTATTATTAAAATACTGTGAAATCACCAAAAATCAATTTATAGGTCGTTCTCTTATTTCTAGGTACCCAAACTCCTTGTATAATCAGTTTGCGGCAGAATTGATCCTCCAATTAAAACCTCCAGAAGCCGGAATCAAAATATGCCCAAATTTAATATATGGTGCGATCTCATCCCCAATACACATAATATGAAGTTTCAACTGATTCTAAGGTGTTTTTCTTACGGCTCACTAATAGTAGTGTTTCTGCGGCAGAATTGAACCTCGAATTAAAACCTCAAGCAAATAATATCAGAATAGGCCCAACTTTGATATATGATGCGATCCCACCCCCAATAGACTGAATATGAAGTTTAAATTGATTCCAAGGTGGTTTGCTTATGGTTCACCAAGATTTGTGTTTCTGCGGCAAAAATTGAATGGTCCTTCAAATTTCAACTAATCACTCTTTTCTCTATTTCTTTCTGGTTTTTTTCTTCTTTTTAACAAACTGATATGATTAGAGACAGTAACAAGATGAAATATAAACTTTTTTTTTTTTTTTGCTTAGATGACACAGACACGAAGAACAAGAAGATGGATGCAAACACTAAAAAAACTTAAGGGACACTAAAAAAAAAAAACGAAAATAACAGAATGATATGACCTTGTTTCGGAGCCTAGCTCTGATACCAACTGATGCGAACCTCGTGATCACGTGGTCACGCAACCCACAATCAAGATTGAGATCTGATCCCGGAAAGCCGAAATAGGTCTGATATGAGTGCGACACAATGGAAACCTGCCCCAAGGCACCAACACTATTGGAATGAGTAGAATGACGCCACGAAGCCAATTAATCTTCGATAAGTCAGATTCAGTTCGTTCAAGAACTGAAGAATGACAAAAAGCTTGGATGAATGGATTCGATTGGCCACTGTCTCTTGGCATGGAAAAAGTTTCGTCAACTTTTCTCGTAAACTGGGTTTCGCAGCTACATTGTATTGTATCTGGCAAGAACGGAATGCAAGGATCTTTGCAGATGTGTCTAAAGCTTCGAATTTGGTTTTTGATCAAATCGAATGTATCATTCGCTATAAGCTTGTTTTGATGAGGAATGTTCAACAAACAGATGAAAACATAAGGATCCAAAGACTTTGGAGGGTCAATAACATGGACTCTTAATTTGATGTTTAGCTGGTTGTTTTTGTACCCCTAGCATATCTAGTTGGTCCAAGTTTTTGTTTTGTTGTGGCTAGCCTGTAGCCATTTGTTGGTTTTCGTTTCTGTCCTCATTGTAAATCTTGGGTATGCCCATTATATTCTTTGTATCATTTTCTTTTAATACATAAGTCAGCTTACCAAAAAAAAAAGAACTGAAGAATGCAAGAATCACTCTCACACGTTAAAACTGAAAAATTCAGAATAATAATCATCAAAGCTGCCGAAATTGTGGCTTACATGAGTTTAAATAGTTCTTGAAAAATTAACCCTAATGGACCTCTTATGTGGACTTATATGAGGTCCACTCAAAACTGGCCCAAAACCCTAAACTAAAAAGCCCATGACCTGATCCAAACAAGCCTTGGATCCTAGCTGAAAACAAACTATTAATTAAGCCCAAACATTAAAGAAAATAATAAAAATAAGTAACTTGTCATTAAATACCACCAGCCCTTCTTTCCTTGTGTAGCTAGGATGAATAAGGAATCCTTATAAGAAAAGGATTCTGAAACATTAATGAATCCTTGCCACACTAGGAGATTATATTGCACCTCATTAAAGATCCTTGTGGAACTAGGAAATTCCCAAAACCAGCTCCCACATCATTGGAGGAAAAGAATCCTAATCAAATAGGAAGTCCACAAGTCAAATGGAAGTAAATAACAAAATCCGTACAGCCTCTGTTGACCAGTATTGGGGTGCCTTCCCGAACTCCGATTGACCTGCAATTTTAACCCAGGGTAGTAAGATATGTCTGGAGAGTCCACATAAAATATTAGCCCGATCCAATGGTCGGATTGAGAATTATGACTGTTGCCGTAAACCTGGATTGTTGCGCTTTTTACGCCAAAATCCGAATCTGACCTTACTTGGGTCGTATCACAGGGCTGAACCGTATCAGTGAGAGTGATTCTTGCATTCTTCAATTCTTGAACGAACTGAATCTGACTTATCGAAGATTAACTGGCTTTGTGGTGTCATTCTACTCATTCCAATAGTGTTGGTGCCTTGGGGAAGGTTTCCATTGTGTCACTCCTATCAGACTTATTTCGGGTTTCCAGGATCAGATCTCAATCTTGATTGTGGGTTGCGTGACCACGTGATCATGAGGTTCGCATCTATATTAGAATAAGCCCAAATTTGACATATGATGCAATCTCACCCCTAATAGACTGAATATGAAGTTTAAATTGATTCCGAGATGTGTTTCTCTCTTTCTTTTTTTCTTTTTAATATACTGATATGATTAGAGATAGTAACAAGATGAAATATAAACTTTTTTTTGTTTTGCTTATGATGCGAACCTCGTGATTAAGTTGTCACGCAACCCACAATCAAGATTGAGATCTGATCCCGGAAACCCGAAATATGTTTGATAGGAGTGTGACACAATGGAAACCTGCCCCAAGGCACCAATACTATTGGAATGAGTAGAATGACGCCACGAAGCCAGTTAATCTTCGATAAGTCAAATTCAGTTCCTTCAAGAACTAAAGAATGCAAGAATCACTTTGAATGGACAATTCCTTAGCCTCATTTTGAAGCCTTTGGAATTCTTTTCTTGCCAACAATCGTCGCCAACAACTTTGGATGAAAGTAGCAGCCGTTCTATTTTGTATTTCATCATTATGATATTTTTCTCCTCTCTTTCTAAATCTTGTTGCGCATTGACTGCTGCCATTAACACATCAAGTTCTTGCTTCATCTCCCCGAGAATACGAGATAGACTCTTGGATTCTATTTTTAGAACACTAATCTCTTTATTTTTGTCCCTTTGATGCCACTTCTCCTTTTGAATCCTCCTTTTCTTTTGCCATAACACCTCATCAAAATACATGAAATCCCTTCGGTTTATAGGCTGCCGAAAACCTTCTCGATATCCTATGGTCTCATCCTTAAAACCACCATCACCATTATCATCAACATCCTCCTCAAAATCCCTATAATCATCCCACAAAGCCTTTCAATCTTGATTGTGGGTTGCATGATCACGTGATTATGAAGTTCGCATCAAGAAAGAAAAATGTTTTTTTTATATATAATTCATTTGAACTTCATTTATAAAAGGATACAAATTTCAATAGTTAGTATTAACCATGACATGAAATAAAGCAACTATGCTTGCAGTGAATGAGATTGATGCAAAGGATATTATAGGAGAACTATACAGAAACAAAAGGACCCAAAACCATAATTATCCTAAGAAGCTAGACATTGTTGTCAAAAACATGATTTTACGAGTCAACATCAAACCAAGAGCTCGAAAACCAGTAAAATCAGACTTGAGTAATGCAAAATTAGTAAAATCAGTCTAATTTTACGAGTTTAATAAATTTGTTATTTCACCAAGTCAGGTCCGAATTTAGCCTTAAAATATATGATAAAAACATGCGATTGCAATCACAGAGCAAGTTCAAGTGCAAGCCTTAGCAAATGTTACTGTCACTCAGTATACCTGTGGCACCCATACGTTTCTGTTTATAAAACAAAAACTAACATGCCTTGTTCTCATATTTTACATCGCTCATGTTCTTTGTGATATCGCACTGCACAACATATAAGAAAATAATTTATTCACAACTTTTAAGCATAACTGAATCCTTAGAACAACATAAAAACACACTTTACCGATGACTCAAGGTAAAAACCACCCGTACATCAACTACTGCAATGCAAAATGAATGACCACTATAGAGAAAAATGCAAGCGGTGAGAATCTCTTTTGACATTGGCTCTCTGCTTCAGTTGTTTTGGCATCGAAAACTAATGTAAGGTAAAAGCGGGCTGCATTAGAAACTTCACTGAATCCCGAACTGATAACTTCGGACTGGAGCCTCAGCTGAGAGCACAAGTCTTGCGCCTTGGCAGTATAGATTGTAGTCATGAGCAAGGATCAGAAAAGCTCTAATAGGCAAATACACTCAATATGCGGGGTGTGGGGAAACATGTCCACTGGCTGCAGGCTTTTAAGTTTGTAACATCCTTTTATGTTTTTCTCTTTCTGCACAGATTTCAGAATTCAGATAATAGCAGTTGGTTTCAAAAGCAGCATAGCCATCAGTAAGACTACATACCACACCATGGCAAAGGTAATCTAGGTCACGGGCACATGTGGCGGGATTGCACGATACATAAACAATGCGTGGGGCCTTGAGCTTTATCAGAAATTTAAGCAACTTCATGTGCATACCAGGACGGTTTGGATCTGCAAAAGTTGTTTCATTAAAATGTAGATGAGAAGACTAGGTTGAGCATCGTCTTTGAAGTAACATTACAAAATGAGTGCTATAACAGCTTGTAGAAACCTAAATAGAACAAAATGGAGAAGAATGCATGTCCCTACACCCCCAACTAGAATGAATTAAGACTTCTCCAAGTGTGTTTGGTATTGTGCATGGTACTTTTCAAAAGTGTTTTTCAATTAAAAATACATCAAAATAATTTTTTTTATTATTTTTGACATCAACATATCAAAATTATCCAAAAACACTTATAAAAAATCAATTTAATGTTTTTTTTTATACGAAAAGCAATTTGAAAAACAGGTTGTAATGCAAAAACAAAGTTTAGTTAAATTAGATTACACAAAAATTGAAATAGAGAGTCACAAAGGAACCCTATTCTGACCCCGACCCTTTTAGCACCATGCTAAATGATTAAGCCACTAAAATAATTTTATTATCTAAACCCACATATCCATGTCAAAACTTGCTGATACCAGCTCTCTTTTAATCAGAGAAACAATAATAAATTAATTCTCAGATTTAAGTATCCTCAAGATATCGTGAGGCATTACTCATAATCCACAAGTGCCTACTACTATAAATGCATTTCTGTCACTGGCCTCGATCAAAAAACTTCAGACAACAAAATAAGGAATTTAATTATATACTTCATGATAAAGCTTTGCTTGTCCAAGGTCATGCTAACAATAGCAGCCGTCCATAGTCTCATCATGTAGTAATTAGTAACAAATGTCCAAATATATCACATATTTTGCCAGAACACAAATGTAGAAATAAAAATACAAGGACTCAGAAACACATTTTTACTTTTCAAGAAATGCCATAAGATATCAGATTTTGCAATAAGTTCAAAGGACATATACTAATTCCTCCAATATTACAAACAGAAACAGACAATGTAGGCTATAGCAGGGCAGGTTCAATATATTTACACGAACAGAAATAAAATCCACGCAAACCATAAGAGGAAAAGAAAAGAAGTAATGTCCAAGAAGTTAAATAAGTTTATGTTACTTTCCTTTCCCTCCCAACTCCAGACACTAGCACAAAAATTAGCTACCTTCTCCTTTTAAAACAAAGGATAATGGAGCATTACAATACGGTAACAATTTAAAGACAAGGTGTGAAATTCAGAGAACAAGGCATTTGACAAGGGGATAACCTGAAATGACAATGTCAGGCTTCGGAAAATTGTTGCCAAAACTTTCATCAATTTTGTTTAGATCCCCCTGGACAAAAGTAGCATTACTGATCCTGTTCAGCTTGGCATTTCGATGAGCATCTGAGATTGCTTGAGGAACTACTTCATAGCCATATACATGTTTAGCCCTGCAAAACAAAATGTGAGAAGTCAAAACATGATGTCAGGTTGAAAGTGGCCCAAGCTTCAAACCAAATGAACAGGAGATATACCTTCTGGCAAGTGTCAAACCAATAGTGCCAGTTCCACAAAATAGATCAAGGACAATTTGTGAGCCATCCCCTCTAAGACCAGCACAATCTTCAATAAGTTTATACAGAACCTCTGCCTAAACAGTTAAAAACTCTGTTTAATAGATCATGGATGGTACATCCAAAGCAAAATGGCAGAATATGGCGAGACAACAGGAGATTTTGCATGAAATAAAAATGGCATGAAAGGTGGCACAAACTGGCTTAATACAAATTTCATGTTACTTCACATGCCTGATGAGTATTTGTCTGGAAAAAAGAATTGGCTGAAATTTGGAAGGTCAATCCTCTTAAGATCTCTGTGATGGTAGATTTGCCATACAAAATGTATTCCTCCTCACCAACAGACGTGTTGCCAACAGAAGTATTCACATTATTCATAATGCTTACCTGTAAGACATCAAGAAAGGAGGGGGGGAAAGGAAAGAGATAAATAAAGACTCAATGAGTGACTTTAACAAATGATTCTGTGAGACAAGCATTTTAGAGACAAAAAGAGTAAGTAAATACAGAATGCATGCATTGTTCACATTCATCTCAAAGGAATATTTATATTGTACTTGTGGGGACACTTTATCAGAGTTACTTGGACACCTTCAAATTGTATTGCTAATATTTTAATACATTTCAGGTTTTCCTAAGAACTAGCAAAATGAACATTATGAACACTTGGCTGATGGGATTTCTTAAGAACATTGACAAGAGACACAAGAACTCTAAAAATATATGCTAGGATCATAAGAAGGGATAAAAAAGCAGGAAAACCTATGGAAATTGAAGTCTAAAACAAAAGGCCATAACACCCAACAGAGTATTCACCAGATATTTTTCTTATGCCCTTTATGAATTTGTTTTTCCAGAGTACAAGCTGAAATTTTTTAGTGAGCAATCTAGCAAGTTCTACATTAGAAAATTTATCATGACATCAATTTTTAATCACCAGAAACTGTCATCAATAAAACTTTCTTTTGGAGATAGCAAAGATGAACACAGTTTCCCCAACAAACCTTCTACCCATCCAAACATGGAGAAAATGACATAGTTATCAAGAAAGGTGCAGCTTGAGATGGATCTGTTTGAGAAAAGAACCAAATAGCTTGGCCATGCTTGTCTCAGCTTTTCAAGGATCCCAGTTTCGACATGAGTTACAATACATTAAAACTAATTTAAACTGGTTTGATTTGAATCAAAGTTGGTCAAATCTAATCAAACTGGGATTCGTGTTCTAGCATTGAAATTAGCAGATTTGTATCTCCCAACAGACAGCTCTCTCAAAGGCAAAGCAAGGAAGTTGCATTTGAATAGTAAAGCAATATGGAATTGGCCCAACAAACCACTTCTGGAATAGCTGAAATCTTTTCAACTAAGGGCTTCAGCAGCTCTGGCTTGTACAACGAGGTCACAAAATTAACCATAAGCTCGGGCAAACCAGTCTCTGCATTCCTGAAACACAAATAATGAGGATTAAGTTTGAAGAGGAAAATGTTTATGTTTACAATTTCAAAATCCATGAAATAGAATTGCTTGAACTGTAACAAGGACTGGAGCTGCATGTTGAGTGAAAATGTGATCATAAATCACAGTGAGCAGACATTGATGAACTTTTCCCAGATTATTAAAAAACTTATTTCACAGTAACCTAGCAATATCTATCATTTCCATGAAATGTCCATACCCTCTTCATTTAGCGGCATTGCACATGCAGAAAGCCAAATTCAATCAAGGCAAGGAAATGAAAGATATTGTTAGGTTACTGTGAAATAAGTTTTTTTAATAATCCTAACCTCTTCATTTAGCAACTTTGCGCGTGCAGAAAGCCAAATTCAATCAGGGCAAGGAAAGGCTACTTTTCCTGACACTATTCCACTCAAAATTAGCTATGTTGTCAGAACAGAAACATTTAGATGGTATGAACACAAGGAGCATAAACTCCAATTGCTTTGATGTTGTACTGTGTCCTGCTGGGTGGACAGATTCTCTCCTTTAAGAATTTGTTTTCTCACACCCCTTTGACCTATTCATCAAAAAGCACAGATGAATCATCCAATTAGGCCTAACTATCCATAAGATTCACTTGTAAACTTGCTTTGTTCCAGCACACAGTAGATAGTGTGAAATTAGAATTTCTGAATCTTCTATTCAAAATTTAGTTGATTTATGATTCTTCAAAACCAGTTCTGCAAGAAGGAAGTTTATTGTTTACACTTCTTGCATCCTCCCAACGAACACCTTCGTTTTTCTTTTTTTCTTTTTCTGTTTTACATTCAGGTTCATTCCAGTTAATACATTTCAATAATGTGAATAACTTAAAATTGTTGATAAAAATTATAAATATAATTACTTAAAATTCCATGGATTCAACTGTCTTTAATGTCCAAGAGTAAATATATGCTGTGGACTTGGCCATCTTACATGGGCAAGCAGAAGAAAAAATGAATTGAGCTGGAATTAAGAAATAAAGGAAACCACAATAGTGAGGACTATGATAGACCTCACAGTACCTTCCAGTTCTTAGCATTAGATGTTTAAGAAATCCAGTGTGAGAGTGAACATCATATGGAGTGAGACCAAATTGTGAATCTCTCCAGCAATCTTGGATGGCTGACAGAACCTATACATGACAAGTCCTAGTCAATGATCACAGGATACATGCAATTCATTTTACTTAGATCACGACGATACATAATCTGACAAGATTCCAATAAAAAAAATTGTCTAAATATTACTTTCAAAGCATGTAGATCACCACGAAAGTTGTGAAAGAGCATTTCTGATCTATAAATATGAAAATCCAACAAATTCTAGGTCTACTCAACCTCACCCACATCCACTTACCACCTGATTTAATGCCCATTGTTAATTGCTTTAACTTGTGCTGTTAAGAAAGAAAATAAAACTCATGATTGTTTTGCTTAAAAAACTTCAGATGTATTACTGTTAAACTGTTCACCCTATTGTGATCTTGTTTATGGTCGGGCAAAATCCCCACTGCAGCCCTGACGTCATTCCAATTGGCACAATACAGACCAGCTGCATGCACTATCAGAATACACTACAAATAAAGGACATCAACAAAAGGTGGTTCCCTGATTTAACTACTTCATGCTTGCAAAACAAATGGGCAGAGAAAGTGCATTCCACAGAAAATCTACAGTTTCCACACAAAATAATAATTAAAAAAAATCCACATAAGAATGCGAATTCCTTCCATATGATGAAAAGCATACCATGTTGGCAGGCTCACTTTGTAACAGGCATTTGTCAACATTTAGGACCTTATCAAAAAATCCAGGAGCATGCAGTCCCAATGCATATTTCTCGTTACCAACTTGTTTCTCTCCCAACAACTCTTTAGGTAACCATTTTTTAGAACCAAAAGAAAACTCCATCTGCAGAAAGAGTTAAGGAGCAGCTAAGAACATTTTTCTACAAATTTCATTTTACACACTTCTTCAGAATAGTAAAGCACAGAGCAGCTATAACATGAATAGTAAAAATGCTGACCAATTGAACTCCATGTGAACAATATAAGAAGATAATGTTAACATAGATACATTATGGTGAAACTGGCTACTGCATGTTTATGATCATCACTAAAACATGAAGCATCACATCCTCATGCTTACCATCTATCCTTCTGTATTATCCTTTCTGAAATAATGTTAACTCATGACAACAATCATAATGCAAGAGCTTAACATATCAGCTCGAGATGCCAAAAAACTCGAAACACTTTTTTTCTGATTTATGCTTGCAGTACTTAACACAGTTTCAGGCATAATAATTGTTCTCAATGTCTACTTGATTACCACATATGAACAAGTTTATAGTTTTGCCAATATACAACTACAAAGTGAAAGCACCTTGTTGAAGGTTGAGAGAAATATTATGCAAGGGCATTGAAGGAAAAACATTAATGGGTTGGTTTTATGTCATAACACAATAACATATCACTCAATTGACTTGTCTTCTTTGTTGATCAGAAAATGGTTTCCTGGTTTTCTGTATTTATCCCACTTCTGTAACAATCTGCAGAACAATGCTTAAGGATAAGAGATTACACAATTATTATATGCAACCACACCAAGTACAGCTAATGCTCAACAAGGTTTATCCGATGCACTAACCTTGTTTCTATAATGGAATTGAATAACACATGGAACAATGGGCTTCATGATGCTACAAAATTCTGGAACTTTGTCCGAAAACTTTCCAACATGTATTGTTAACTCACGAACTTGTTGTTCCTTGGCTCTAAGCTGAGACTCATAAGAAAGGTTTTGTGTTTTACAACCACCACAATATGGGGCATACTCACAAGGGGCATCTACAAGATCCCAGTGAGGTGTTATTGTCTCTACCTTGGTTACCTGTGGTTTTGAAAGAATAAGGCAGCACAATTAATCAAAATGCAATATGTAAGCATTAAAAAAAAAAAGATTCGAATTTGGGAAGAATATCCACGCTATATTTTGAGCACTACAAGAACCCACTCTAGAGACTAAAGTTACAACCATGCATTAAGCTGGCCTTTCTTTCAACAATTGCTGGTCATAAGTGGTAGAGACAATCCTGATTGTACAGTTGTTATTGCTTATATCCATGTGTGTGACAAGTTTTATCCACGTATATACATCATTCAAGCATTGCAATAGAGGAACACATAAGACATCCAAGGCAACAAAGGTGGAACTAGGTTATAGGTCAGGGCCACGGCACAGAGACAGATTTTTCAGCTTAGTCAAAAGTTTGAAGTTACAAGTACACCCTTAAATTAAGACTCTTAAAATAAAAAATATACACTCGGCAGGCCAAAAACTACGTATTATTCTATAGCCATCTTCAGCTTATTTTATTTTTAAATATAGCAAAATACCATACAATTTTAGCACCCCCATTTCAAAAATCATAGTTTCACCTCTGCAAGTCAATGAATTTGCAGTCTAAACATTAGTTCGAGTTCACAAAACTAAAGCAAGATGTTTATAAAAGCTCTGCGGTCATCACACATTGTGATGGAGCAAAAATCATCAATTTCCACAATTCAACTTCCCCCAAAAATGCGCACAACTGTGTTGTCGCCCACTAACCTTAGCCTTTCTTCTTACTTATAACCCAAAACAGACCATACAAAAAGCATAAGTTTAAATTTGTTTAGTTTTACTCAATTTTCTCAGGGGTGAAACAAAACCCACAAAACTACTTTAATTTCTAATATGATCATGGTGCTATCATCACTAAATCACTAAAGCCCATGAATTCCTATGTTTAAATAACCAATAAAAAAGGCAAGACATTTTCTTTAAGAAAACAAAATAAGTTCACATATTCCTTCTGTTTTTGTATGAAAAAGGCAATCCACAAGAAGCACATAAAATGTATATAACGCCCAGTGGATGAATGATAAAGGTGCAGAGATGAAAGAGGGAAATGAAAGCAACCTCAGCATAGGATCCCTTTCTGCGAGTAACCCGTCCAATAAACCTTTCACCAGGGAGAGCACGGTCACACATGACAACAAAACCAGTCTCTGCTACCTTGCACACCCCCTTCCCTTTGAAAGCTAAAGACTCGCATACCAACTCCAAAGTTTGCCCTCTCTTCGGAAAATATGAAGTCGAACTGCTGCTTCTGCTAGTGTTGTTGTTGTTTGTTAGTTGATTTTGTTGCTTCTGCTCCAGCCGCTGTTGCTCTGGATCCTCCTGAGTGAAAGTAGGAGAAAGGGAAGCTAGCGAGTGGAATTTTTGGAGTTTGCGTGGAAATGGGGGGGTGAAGGTTATTCTGGTTAGGTGTTTTAAGGCTGGCATGGTGGCTACAATGGCAGCTGCCATGGCCATCCTATGATACTGCGGTTCCCTTTGAGAACGGCGGAAAATCGATACACTGGTGATTTTGTGGGTCTGACGGATTGAAGAGGAAGTTTATGAGTCTGGGCAGTTTTTTCCCTCACAATGGTTTGGGCTTTCTTTGAATTTAAGGTTGCAATTCCTTAGCCTTTCTTTTGTTAAGCGATTGAGAGAGTGTTTCGTATTAATATTGTTTTTTTTAAAATATTTTTTTATTTATAAAAATATATTAATAATATTTTTTATTTTTAAAAATTATTTTTTAAATTAACACATCAAAATAATTTAAAAATATTAAAAATATATTAATTTAAAATAAAAAAAATTTAAAATTTTTAAGAAATACTTTTAAAAAGCACTCTCAAAGACACTAATTGCATTTTTATTAGTAAGGCAAAGATAAGGAGCAAAACGAGCAACAAATTTTTGCAGTAAAATCATGTTTTTTAAATTTTTAATTTTTTTTTTTAAATTGGATTTTGTTATAGTATTAAAAATAAATTTTAAAAAATAAAAAATATATTATTTTAATATATTTTTAAGATAAAAAAATTTTAAAAATAATTTTTATTACTTTATTACACATATCTTTAAGATCTTTTATATTAAAACATTTGATTTTTTAAAATTTTTTTCGATTAAAATAATATTTTTTTATTTTTTAAAATTTATTTTTGACATTAATATATTAAAACGATTTAAAAATATCAAAAAATATGTTTTAAAACTGAAAAAAATATTATTATTTTTAAATATAGTTAGATCATAATGCTAAACTGACCTAAATGTAATATAAATTTAATTTTTTTAGCGTTGAATTCATTAATACTTAGATTAAATATAAACGTATTATTATTTTCATATTGCATATAGACTTTAGAAATAATGACATACCTTTTATCCAATTGTTTATTATTTGAGAAACTCATTCCTCCTTTATTATGCATCCCTTCTTAATATATATATATTGAAATATAAAGAGTCTTATTTTTTTTTTATTTGCATGCAAAATATTATTTGTAAATTAATATAAATCTATTATATTTTTAATTCTTAATTTATGATATTTTTTGTTACATGCCACGCTCAGAGCATGGGTTATTGATTTGCACATCTAGAAGAGTGGTGGAATAGAACTAAACTTTTACCACCAATTAGAATATATTTTGCCTTCTTGTCCTAGTGAACTAAAGAGGATTTTTTAAAAGCTAGGTAGAGAAAAAATTGAGAAAAACCAAATAAAAAACTTATAAAAAAATCAGTTTGGTTCGGAGTTAGTTCCTGAAACCGACCACAACAAATCTAACCAAACTAGTAGATTTGAACTCAACATAAAATTCAATGTTTATATAAAAAAAAAATTGTTATTAACATATCTTATCATTTTTATCTTATTTACTCTTAATACTTTGCTAGTTAAATGATTAATTTAGATTTGTGTTGTATAACACTTGGTACAATAAATGCTTGATCCTTCATAATCTTCAACCGACATCGTTGTTATGAGAGGAACTTGATTTGTTGTTAACATAAGATAGTACCATGAATACCTGATTATATTTATAAGTATGGTGTTACTTACATAAGATGATTTGATATGGTTCAGCCCTGTGATACGACCCAAGTAAGGTCAGATTCGGATTTTGGCGTAAAAACCGCAACAGTCCAGGTTTTACGGCAACAGTTGTAATTCTCAGTCCGAACGTTGGATCGAGCTAATATTTTATATGGAATCTCCAGACATGTTTTACTACCTTGGGTTAAACATTCAGGTCAATCGGAGTCCGGGAAGGCACCACAATACTGCTCCATAGAGGATGTACGAATTTTGTTATTTACTTCCATTTGACTTGTGGACTTCCTATTTGGTTAGGATTCTTTTCCTACAAGGATGTGGCAGCTGGTTTTAGGAATTTCCTAGTTCCACAAAGACCTTTAATGAGCTGCAATATAATCTACAAATGTGGCAAGGATTCATTAATTGTTTTAGAATTCTTTTCTTATAACGGTTCCTTATTCATCCTAGCTACACAAGGAACTTCGACTAGTGGTATATAATGACAAATTAGTTATTTTTATTATTTTCTTTAATGTATGGGCTTAATTAAAACTTTGTTTTGAGCTAGGATCCAAGGCTTGTTTGGATCACGTTATTGGCTTTTCAGTTTAGGGTTTTGGGTCAGTTTGAGTGGATCTCATATAAGTCTACATAAGGGGTCCGTTAAGGTTAATTTTTCAACTATTTAAACTCATGTAAGCCATAATTTATGCAGCTTTGATGATTAATATTCTGAATTTTTCAGTTTTAACGTGTGAGAGTGATTCTTGCATTCTTCAGTTCTTGAACGAACTGAATCTGACTTATCAAAGATTAACTGACTTCGTGGCGTCATTCTACTGATTCCAATAGTGTTGGTGCCTTGGGACAAGTTTTCATTATGTCACACTCCTATCAGACCTATTTTGGCTTTCCAGGATCAGATCTCAATCTTGATTGTGGGTTGCGTGACCACGTGATCACGAGGTTCGCATCATGATTAATATGATCATGTTAATAATTTATAATGAGCTAATAACGATAAATCATCCGATTGGAACCTCTTTTGTGTATGGTTTCCAGTTGAGTAATAAAAATAGTTTATATTATATTTATTTGAAATATCATTAATGGATCCTTTAACATTGACAACAGTTTTTTTTTTTTATCTTTGATTAAATCTTTACATCAATATCATATCTCAAAAGTTCTCTTCAACTTTTCTCCTTTTATTATTGATAATTTATATAGTTCACCTCCATGTAGTTCGACCCTAGTCTTGTCGGGTTATTTATTACTTTGACACTCTTGTATTTGGGATAAGACATCAACTTTATGATCGTATCACTTACAATGTTAACTTTTTTCTTTTTGTGTTTTAGATGTTGACGAATTGTGCTTTTCTCACCCTTATTTTTTTCATAGGAAATAAGATGCATAATATTCTATTTATTGGGAAAACCTAAAAAATTCTATAAATGGTAAAATATCAATTTTAGAAATTTATTCAATCAAGTCTCTACTTGATTTTTCTAGGTTTAGAATTGTAATTCATTGTATTAATTACATTATAGTCCTCAATTTCTAAAATTTATTTACAATCAAGTCACACTTGATTAATCAGCTTATTTTAATTTCTGAACAATAGTTCTTATGTGTGTGATCCATTAGGTTCCTTAATAAGTTGGCCCAAATATAAATCAAAATCTTAAATAAAATAGGATTAAATAAATTAAACAATTTAATTTATCATCAATTCAATAATTTTGATTTATATTTGAAGACCAAGTACAATATCTAGCAACCAATTATAATTCCTTAAATATTAGGAAAGTCATAAGTAGTTTGGCTTAACCTTTAGTAACTAGTTTCTTGATGTAATTATTATCCTTTCATTCTGATTTAAATATTATAGTATGAAGTATATCTGCTTTGTTAAATTGTTTTAGTTCTCAATATTATTTGAATAAGATTTTGAAACTCTTTTCAAAACTCATTATACATTGAATAAGGATTTCACGATCAATACTATTTGAGAATAAATAAAATATTTTTGCTAATTTACTCAAATACCTTTATATAGTTTATGTTATGTTCAATATTTGTTCGTTTATTGACCTTGATTAGGACAACGCGTGGTTAGGATCAATACATAATACTCCCTATATAAGATAACTTAATAATTTCAAGTATAAAAATCACTTACACAACTATCATAAGACCTTTTCCATAAACATAGGTGATCTCTCTATATAAAATTCTATTGTGGGCCAGTTCAATGTACATTTCACATAACAAACATTTGCATATTAGTTCCAGGTATCCTTCATACCTTAGTTTATAAGAGCAATTTTTTTCCATAAGAAAAAAAACATAATATACACTGGTCTCAACAACTCTAACTAATGTCAATTTTTAATAAAACATTGACTAGGAATATTTATGAACACACATTGTCTTGTGAAATAGATAAGTATTATCTCTTGGATTTTTTCATGCTAAACTGTTTTGACATCTTGTCTCTGTTCGTGGATTGGGACAATTCAAGCAACCTTCTAGATCTATCTCTATATATCTTTATTCTTAATATATAGGTTTCTTCCCTTATATCCCTTTTAAAGAAATTCTTGGACAACCATATCTTTATTGATTGGAGTAAAAGAAATGTCATTTCCTATCAATAATATATCATCTACATATAATTTTATGAAAATGACTCCACTTCCAGTAATCTTTTTATAAACGTTGGTTCATCCATATATTTTATGAAATTAAATTGTTTGATTATCTCATCAAAATAGATTTCCAACTTGTTTAAAGCTTGTTTAAGCCCATATGTCATAACCCAATTTGCATAAAAATTAAGTCTAAAAATTTAATTAGATTTTTAATAGTCTAATTTGATTTAATTACATACCTAATTAAAATTTTAATTAAGTTTAAGAATTAATTTGGGTCAAATTAAAAGAATTGATTAAGTGCAATAACATAATTAGACTTTTAATAGGTCAAATTAATTTTATTATACACTTAATTGGTAAAAAAAATAAAACTTAAAATCTAATTTGGGCTCAATTAAGAACATTAAAAATTTAGACTATGTTTAATTAAGGATTAGATTGAAAAACTCAAAATCAAGGATCTTTTTGTAAAAGGCACATGAATTCAAAGGACCCAATTTGATTGCAAAATAAGGAATTATAATTTAACCCCCAAAACATATTTAGAGATTTTGTATGGTTTAAATCGTTGTTGGAATTCTAGAAAATCTAGTTGAAAGTTAAAAAGGGTTAAGTTTCACTTTAGTCATTTATTTTCTGAAAATTATAGTTTTGTTCCTAAACTTTAAAAAATTGTAATTTGACCTTAAAATAAGGATAAAGAATTAATATGTAAAAAAATGTTTACTTGATGGAAGATTAATTGGATTTTTTTAGATTAAATTTTGTTTGTAGGGTATGATAAGAACATGTGTTGTTTATTAAAATCTATTTTGAAATAAATATGGGAAATATGATTTTTAAAACATAGTGTGTATATGAATCAAATGGTGAAATAAACATGTTTGGAACTATATGGAAAATATGGAGTATGAAAACTAGGATGCGGGTTCCTATGTTAAATGGAGTTTTTGGTAATGGTTTGTATCTTGTTACTATTGGACAAGCATCGAGAGTGCGATGATAAGCTAAAGGAGCAAAATCCTCAAAAACATCAGGTAGGTATTCTTTACATCACCTGAATTTTAGAATTTATTCCATAGTTTTTATTTCAAATATTTTGTGTACTGGATGTGTATTAATTGTTAGAAATGAAATATCAAAGGGAGAAATAATATTGTGGATTGTTGATAATCAAAAGGATTGTCAGATTTATTGGGATTGCTAGATGTTGTTAATAAGAAGGATTGTCAGATTTATGAGGGGATTGTTAGATGTTGTTAATAAAAAAGATTGTTGGATTAATTGGCATCCGTGAGGGGATTGCCGAAATGTTGACAATCGAAAGAATTGTTGGATTTATTTCTATGAAGGGTGACCAGATTATTGACAATCAGAAGGATTGTTGTATTTATTGGCGAGATATAAGGGGGATGCTAGATTATTGACAATTAGTTGGATTATTAGATTTATTGGTATTTGTTAGAGGATAACCATAATAATGATGATTAAAAGAGTTGTTGAAGTTATGTCAACTATATGTGATTGCTTTTGAAATGTAAAAATTAGTGTTAATGAATTGAATTTGTGAATGATAGTTTTAAGGAATTGAATTGTAATGTTGGGTGTTAAATGTAGTCTTAAGAATGATATATGAACAATAATCTTCATGGTTAAATAGTAATTAAATCTTTATATTTTATTTGTTAAATTAAGGGTTCATCATAAGTCAGGCAAGTCTAGTGGGGGCGTAGAGTTTATGATCTTCTAATTGATATGATAAACTAATGTAATAATATATATTGTAGATTTTTGTAAGTGGGTATGTAAATAGAATAGTGTGTGAACCATGAAAATCAAATAACTTTATTATAGGTGTCGCATGTGGATGTACGACATGCATGTTTACAACAATAGTCATAATTCTCAATCCAATTGTTGGATCAGGCTAAATTTTACGTAGAGTCGCCTGATATGTTGTCCTATCTTGGGTTAAAATTTCAGGTCAATTGGAGTTCGGGAAGGCACTGCAGTACTGGTCAACAGAGGCTATGCAAATTTTGTTATTTACTTTCTTTTGACTTGTGGACTTCCTATTTGACTAGGATTCTTTTTATAAAAGGATATAGCAGTTTGTTTTGGGAATCTCATAGTTTTACAAAGATCTTTAATGAGCTGCAACATAGTTTCCAAGTGTGGCAAGGATTCATAAATGTTTCAGAATCATTTTCTTACAAGAATTCCTTATTCATCCTAGCTACAACAAGGAAAGAAGACTTCATAATTAATTATACCTTCAGATAAGATTTTCTAGTCTATTTGGAGCTTCTTAATGGTGATAAATTTGATTCTAACATATTTAAGATAATAATTTTTAGATTTTTATATTTTTTATTATTTTTTTTCTTAATCATTGGTTATTATTACTTATTTGGATCAATTGTAAGTGGTCCTCATATAAGTCCACCTAAGAGGGGTCCATTATGGTTTATTTAAGTCTAGAGTTATTATAAATAAAAGCATACCCATACATGTAAATGAGACAATTAAGATTAATAAAACTTCTTGTTTATCGCACTTTGTGTATCTGTGTGTATTGGTGAGATAATCTCGCTTCCATAGTTCTCTAAAGAACTGAAAACGACTTATCGAAGAATAAATGACTTTGTGGCATCAGTCTTATACCTCTCGTTTGCGAATCAATATTTATTGGGTGGGGGTTTTCCGTTTTCAATAGTTGATGTGCCGCGAATGGTTTGAAAATCGGCAACAATGATTCTAATGAAAATGGATGAAGGATGAGTCTGGTTGTGTTGTCTTTCTTGTGATATTTAGGCTGGATTGTAGTGATTTAAGGTAAATAAGATGGATGATAGACTAGAATGATACTTTGATAAGTCGATCTGGACGCCACAAAGATCAATCTAGGATTTCGACGCCACACTCTTTGTGATTGAAGAGTGATAAGTCAGGTAGGGTTCTTTACAAAAACGAATTTGGAAGAACAACTCTTAATTCTCTGAATTAAGTTTCAAATCTTGGCCAAAAGTGTTTATTACATATTCTGATACATATTTATCTTTGGAACATCCCTCCAAAGTTAGGTGAATTCAACATGACAGAAGTTAAGCCTAAAAACTAGACTTTTAATAAAGTAAGTAGACAAATTTAACTAACACACGTTTTTTTTTTTTACATTTCTAAAACATAAACAAACCAAATTTAAAACAGCCATAACTTTTGACACAAAAGTCCAATGCAATCATGGTTGGACAATCTAGAAAGATCACGTTCTGAACTTGAATTTTACCTACATAAATCTTGTTTTCACATCCATTGGATGACTTCAAATTCAGGTTCAAATCCATCTACTGTTCTGACCGTAAACAACATCAATTCCTTCACTTGCATTATCAATCCAAATACAAGTAGCCCAACATGAAAAGAACCATTAAGGGCTTTTCCCATCTCCAAGATCCAATTTTAGGCAAATAAGCACTCTTGAACCAATTTCAAACTAATTGCTAATTTTTAACTCCGACGCAGCTTCAATCGTTGCAATTTGATTCGTCATGGCCCGTTGTAGTTGTTTTGCTCTCGCTCTTGTCACTGGACCATCTGCACCCTCTTGAATATTAGATTCAGCTTTACGAGATGGATTATAATTCCCATGATGCACATCAATAGTGTTGGTGCCTAGGTACAAGTTATCTTTATGTCACACTCCTATCAAACCTGATTTACTTGGTCTTCCAGGAATTGGTGTCTTTGCGTGATCAAAATTTCAACAGCTTTGATGATTATTATTCTGAATTTTTCAGTTTTAACGTATGAGAGTGATTCTTGTGAATTCAGTTCTTAAATGAACTGAATTTGACTTATCGAAGATTAACTGGCTTCGTGGCATTATTCTACTCATTCCAATAGTGTTGGTGCCTTGAGGCAAGTTTCCATTGTGTCACAATCATATTTCGGCTTTCAGCTTTTCGAGATTAGATCTCAATCTTGATTGTGGGTTGCCTGACCACATGATCACAAGATTCGCATAAGTTGGTATCAGAGTTAGGCTCCGAAACAAGGTCATATCATTATGTTATTTTCATTTTTTTTGTGTTCCCTTAAGTTTTTCAGTGTTTGCGTCCATCTTCTTGTTCTTTATGTCTGCGTCATCTAAGCTGATACGGTTGAGCCTTGTGATATGACTCTAGTAAGGTTAAATTCGGATTTTTGCGTAAAAAACACAACAATCCAGGTTTACGGCAACAATCATAATTCTCAATCCAACTGTTGGACCGGGCTAATATGTTATATGGACTCTCCAGACATGTTTTTCTACCTTGGGTTAACAATTCAGGTCAATCTAGATTAATAAAACTTCTTGTTTGCTGCATTTTATGTGTGTGTGTGTGTACACGTGTGTTGGGAAGATAATCTCCCTTCCATGTCTCTCTAAAGAACTGAAAAAAATGACTTATCGCAGAACAATTGTCTTCGTGGTGTCATCCTTACACTTCTCGTTCACGAATCAATATTTGTTGGGTGGGCGTCTCCATTTCCAATAGTGTTGGTGCCTAAGTACAAGTTATCTTTGTATCACACTCCTATCAAACCTGATTTACTTGGCTTTTCGGGTATTGGTGTCTTTGCGTACGGGTTGTGTGACCATGTAATCACGAGGTTCGCATCATTTGGTATTAGAGCTTGGCTCCATTAATCAGGTTATATCCTTTTAAAATTTTTGTTTCTTGTTGTTTCCTCAAAAAATTCCTCAGTGTCCAATTTCTTCTTCTCTTGATTTGAAACTATACTCCTAAGAATGCCATGCAAACGAACAAGACCTAAAGAACAAGTTAGGTAAAGCCAAAATAGGTGCAGAAAATCCAATTCTTGTTCCTTCCCCTAATTAAACCCATATGATTTTTTAACAACTTCATTCAAGAGAGCTAATGTACTGAGATCTTTCACAAAACACCTTTACAAATTAGCTTAACCCATTAAAACTCCTTTCCTCACTTACCAATTTTGGCGTAGCCAATCTCGGATGGCCATAACGTTTTCCACATCCATCTCAATATCCTGTGCACTTACAACATAGCTAAGAAGCACAATTTTCTCTAGGCAAAAGGTACCTTTTTTTAATATTAGCATATAATTAATTTCTCACTACGCAACACATTAGTACATTACACAAATGATCAAGATTCTTAGTTAAGTTCTTGCTGCAGATAAAAATGTTATCAAAATACACAACCATAAACTTACATATGAATACACGCAACTCATGATTCATTAAACTCATAAACATACTAGGTGTATTTTTTAGTCCAAACAGCATTATTAACCATTCATATAAACCACAAGGTCTTAAATGTTGTTTTCCACTTACCCTTATTTCATCCACAAGGTCTTTAATGGTACCCACTTTTCAAGTCAATTTTAGAGAAAATACAGGATTCATGGAACTCATCTAATATGTCATCAAGCCTTGAAATGAGATGTCTATACTTTACTATAATGATGTCTCGACAATCAACACACATCCTTCAAGTTCCATCCTCTTTAGAAACCAAAATGTCATTAAATACCACCAGAATTTATTTTCTTGTGTAGCTAGGATGAATAAGGAATCCTTGTAAGAAAAAGGATTCTAAAGCATTAATAAATTATTGCCACTTGAAAACCATGTTGTAACCCATTAAAATCATTGTTGAACTAGGAGATTCCCAAAATAATCTTTCATATCCTTGTAGGAAAAGGATAATTGCCAAATAAGAAGTCTGCAAGTCAAAATAAAGTAAATAATAAAATTCATATAGCCTGTTCTGACCTATATTACAAGTCCTTACCAAACTCGGATTCAATTGAAAGTTTACCCCAATATAGTAAAATACCTCTGGAATCTTTTAGTACAATTTTAGTTTAATCCAACAGTTGGATTTGGAGTTATGCTCCATAGTGTAAAATTGGACAGTACAAAATTTTACACAAAATCTAAATCTGACTTTGCTTGTATCGCACCACAAACCCCTTGTATGATTAGTTTGTGGTAAAATTAAACATCAAATTAAAATCTTAAGAAAACGATATCAACATAAGCTCAAATTTATAATATATGGTGCAATCTCACCCCTAGTAAATAAAATGTGATGTTTCAATTGATTATATGATGGTTTGCTTATGGTTAACTCAAAGTTGTATTTCTACAACAAAATTGAATGAACCTTCAAATTTTATTTTATGCTATTGATATGATTAGAGATAGTAAAAAGATCAAATATTACTTTTTTTTTTTGCTTAGATGCCATAAATACAAAGAAAAGGAAGATTAACGTAAAGGAAGATTAACGTTGCAAACATTGAAAAACTTAAAGGGACACTAAGAAAACAAAAATAACAAAAGGATATGACTATGTTTCAAAGCCTAGCTCGAATACCAACTAGTACGAACCTCGTGATCAAGTGGTCAAGCAACTCACAAATAAGATTGAGACCTGATCCTTAAAAACCAAAAGAGGTCTGATAGAAGTGTGGCACAATGCAAACTTATCCCAAAGCACCAACACTATTAGAATGAAGTTGAATTATGCCACAAAGCTAGTTAAAATCTATAATAAGTCAGATTCAGTTTGTTCAAGAACAAAAAAATACAATAATCTTTCTCACATGTTAAATCTGAAAAGTTTAGAAGTGTTATTGAAACGGTTCAACCTTGTGATACAACCTAAGTAAGGTCAGATTCAGATTTTGGCGTAAAAAGCCCAACAATCCAGGTTTACATGAACAATCATAATTCTCAATCTGAATGTTGGACGAGCTAAAATTTTATGTGGACACTCTAGACATGTCCTATTATGGGTTACAATTCAGGTCAATTGGAGTTCGGGAAGTCATCACAATACTGGTCAATAAAGGTTATATGAATTTTGTTATTTACTTCCATTTGACTTATGGACTTCCTATTCTTTTCCTACAAGAATGTGGTAGCTGGTTTTGGGAATTTTCTAGTTCCAAAAGGATCTTTAATGAGTTGTAATATAATCTCCAAGTGTGGCAAAGATTTATTAATGTTTCAAAATCCTTTTCTTATAAGGATTGCTTATTCATCATACCTACACAAGGAAAGAAGGGCTAGTGGTATTTAATGACAAATTAGTTATTTTTTTTATTATTATTTTCTTTCATGTTTAGGCTTAATTAAAATATTTTTTTGACCTAGGATCCGAGGCTTGTTTGGATCAGGTTATAGGCTTTTCAGTTTAGGGTTTTTGCAGCAGTTTTGTATGAGGGTCACTTTAGCCCACAAAGGTAGATCCATTAGGGTTACTTTTAAGAGCTATTTAAACACATGTAACCTAAAATTTTTGACAGCTTTGATGATTATTTACTTCTGTATTTTTTTAGTTTTAATGTGCGAGAGTGATTCTTGCATTCTTCAGTTCTTGAACGAACTAAATATCACTTATCGAAGATTAACTGGCTTCATGGCATCATTCTACTCAATCCAATAGTGTTGGTGCCTTGGGGCAGGTTTTCATTGTGTCACACTCCTATCAGACCTATTTTGGCTTTCCGGGATCAGATCTCAATCTTGTGGGTTGCGTGATCACGAGGTTCGCATCAATTATTCATCAATGGCTCTTAAAATTTAGGTTACATGTTTTTAAATAGTTCTAGAAAATTAACCCTAATGGATCTACCCTACCCTTGAACCATATACAAAAATTAACCCAAAACTTTTACTAGTAAGCCTAAACTCTAATCCAAACAAGCCTTTTACTATTATGTTCACACACATAATAGGAAATCCAATTCCTCTAGCCCTATTCGGTCCAGACCTGATTCGCTGGCCAACATATGCGAAATCATAGTCAGATTTACCCACATTTGTGTTTCCATCAACAAACCCTTCAAAATCAAATATGACATTTCGTACAGCCCACTATTATGTAGCTTTATCGAATTCACCTCATCTTTCAGATCCTTGTACGTCCTAGATAAAAGCTTGAGTTTATGGCTTATGGCTCATAATTGGAAAGGTACGTCATCGTTTTGTATCGTTGATTCGTTGTTTTCAGACATTCTTTAAATCTGCAAAATTTTGTTAGCAAAACAAAATATATCCTTACACCTCTTGTGTTTTCAACATAAAATAATCGAGGCTTTTTCACTATAATAAACTCACTATGCTTTTTTACCTCATAACTTGTGTTTTTTTGGTTTTTTAGAAGATGAAATCAACAAATCAAAGTCAATAGCCTTCGCAGTGCAATCTAATTATAATTTTTAGACTCAAGAATTAAAAAATATACTGAAAACAAACCAAAATGAAACTACGATTATGATTTCATGAGTAGCAATGTAAATTCTTATAAATTGTGGATGAAATGAAGACACAGAATAAAACAGAAGCTAACATTAGTGAAAACAATTATTTGACTCAGAAATAACTCAATTATAATATAAATGATCCGGCCAACGAAAAAAAAATCAGATTTGGATTTTGACGTAAAATGTGCAACCATCCAGTTTTATGGCAATAATCATAATTCACAATCTGACCGTTGAATTAGGTTGAATGTTTAGGTGGAGTCTCCTAACATATTGTGCTACCTTGAGTTAAAATTGCAGGTCAATCGGGTTTAGGAAGGCATCAGAATATTGCTCAACAAAGGCTGCACAAATTTTGTTATTTATTTCTTTTGACTTGTGGACTTTCTATTTAGCTAGGATTCATCTTCTACAAGAATGTGACAGCTGGTTTTGAGAATTTCCTAGTCTTGCAAGGATATTTAATTGGCAATAACATAGTTCCCATGTGTGGTATGGACTCCATATTAATGTGAAATCTTTATGGTGTATGGAAAAAATTATTTTATCCTTATTATAGCAGGAATCTATCCTTAAATAAGTTTTTAAGTCAGCTAAGAATACTTTGCAAACAAGGAAACTAAAGAGGAGTCAACTTCAGATTTGATTCTTCTAGCTTATATGAGACTTCTAAAGGGTAGCAAATCTGATCATATCATATTTAGGATATTAAATTCAGATATATTATTATTATTATTATTATTATTATTATTTTCTTCTTAGTTTAAGGTTTATTTATATTATTTGGGTTTAATTGTAAGTATTGTTGAAGTTAAGTTGAATGTTTTGAGCTATTGTTAAAAGTGGTAATAGACATAATGATTTTCTTTCCCACATAAAAAAATCATGAACATAAGTCTTCTTGATGACTAACTCTTATAATTGTATATATGTTGCCGATCTATGTCATGAAGTGATTGTGTCGTTTCACTATTTATAATTTTGTTAGGTATTTATTTGTATGTACTATGAATACTTAAAATTGTGTTAATAACTTCACCTTGAAATGTACTAAATGGTATGATTTTATTTCTAACATTTGATTATTGCATCTCTTTCGTTATGTGTGTGTGTATGTGTTTTCATCACACAAATGTTTTAAGTAAATAAAAAATAAAAAAAATATAAGATGAATGTCAAAGAATCAAATGGAGAAACAATTGAATTAGTGGGTGGCCGAAGGCTACTGTGTGTGTGTAATAGAGTTATTTGATATTGTGTTACCTAAGAGGATAAGAAAAGAATTGAGGAAATGTATAAGTTATAGGGGGAACTCTGTTGTAAATTTGATAAACCAAAGAATCCATAATAGGATGTATTGTTAGATGATTAGAAATATGAAAGTTGCATGAAAATTTCAAGTCGTTATTTCTCTTATGTCTTTGATACTTAACTCCAAGTCGCACCGAAATGCTTTACAAAAGGTGCTGAATGAAGCTTATGTACCTCAGGGCATTGAATAGAAAACCATGAAACATCTGGCAGGAGAATTCATGCAACCAATTACTTGTACTTCATAAAAAAATGAGCTGGATGTTGAAGGAACTAGACATAACAAGCCCCTTGTACATCACTGTCAAATGTAAAGTGACACGACCAAAAGCTTGATGTCTTCTTCCAAGTGCAGGAGTGTCGAAGTAATAAATAACCCGACAAGACCGGGGTCGAACCACAGAGAGGTTAATTGTATAAATTATAAATAACAACGCAACAATAACAATAATAACGATAATAATAACAAAAGTAGTACTATTAATAGTAGTAATAATAATAATACTCAGTACGTGGCGTTGTTATACCTGAGAATGATCTAAAAGATTGGGTCACAGGTTTCAGCCTATATACCGAGTTTATGAACAAATAATAATAATAACAACAACAACAACAACAACAACAACAACAATAATAAAGAGGAGAAGGAAGAAATTAATGAGAACTTTGAGTTGAAAGATTAATGTAAGGATTAAACAACGATAAAAATAAATGTCAAGGTTAGATGATCCACTAATGGTACTTCAAACAAGTATAGTATAAACTCTTATTACTCAATTGGAAACCACACATAAAGGAGGTTCCAATCAGATTATAAATTGGTAACATGATTACATTAGTTATCTTATTCGAATAAAGCTAATACTTGTAAATGTTGGCAGACATTCATGATTATAACTTATGTTAACTACAAATCAAGTTCCTTGCATAGCTAAGGTGTTGGTTATACCATACAGTATGGGATATGAAGTACCAAGTATTTGTTGTACCAAGTGTTATACAACATAAATCTAGTTTAACCATTTAACAAGCAAAGTATTAAAAGTGAACAAGATAACAAATATAAAACATGTTAGTATCCAACGTTAAGGTCCATGTTAAGTTTATATTATACTTATTCTTACACCATTAGTGTACCCTTTTCACCTTGACATAATTAACTTAGCTGAACATAATGAAAGAAAGAAACATAAATGAACAAGATAAGAACATAAATGAGAAAGAAATTAACTAAGTAAACGAAAGGAAATAAAGTGCATAAACTTGATATTAATGAAAGCAAGACATAAGCAATACAAAGAGAGAAAGCAAGAGCATGATCTTGATCTGGAAACCAAGATGCCTCAATACATGGTAAGTGCCTCCTTTTATAGGCCAAAATTTGGAACTATTGATTTGTTCTTTAATTGATGAGTGGGTGGCCACATCTTGACTTGGTGACAATCCTTATCTTCTTGTCTGAACAAGACGTCATTGCTAACATCATAATTTGCCCAGAATCCTCAAGAATGTTCTAGGAAATTGTCTCATCTTTCCAACAAAAAAAAGATGAGGTCATTTGGACTTCTAGAACTCAAGATATGGGCTGAACACTAAATAGTGTCTGGGCTGCAGGACAGCTTCGGACTTCTTCGTTGTTCCTTCAGTTTGGACTTCAAAACGGCCTTTTTAAATCTTGGGCTCCCATGAAAGTTGTAGGCCTTTGTCTTACCTTTCCATCCATATAAAATGGACCTAAATCCGAGATCTAGAGCTCCAGATATGTTCCAATTACCGAGCAATGTTCCGGTTTGGACTGCATCCTTTGTCTTACCTTGGGTTGGGATTATTATTATTATTACTTTTTTTTTTCTTCTTTTTTATTTTTATTTTTATTTATATACACATACAACATAATGTATCTTTAACCCATGTAACGAGTTTTGGGCTAATGACTCCCAGACCAGTTGGTCTTAGGGCATTAGGTGTTGAGACACCCCTACGAGCTTAACAACTCGGGTTGTAGATACTGATACATAGATAGTGCAATGTTTGATTCCCTTAAGCTTTTCTCCTTAACCCATGTAACAAGCTTTGGGCCAATAGCTCCCAAGTCAGTTGACTTTAGGGTATTAGGTGTTAAAACACCCCTTCGGGCTTAATTGCTTAGGTTTAGGGAGGCTACGAAAACCAAACTTATCTACGTTTTTTTTATCATCAATATTATCATTTTTTTTTTCAAATTATATACTATCCCTTTCCCATAGTTGTTACCTTTAACAAAAGAACATAAATAATGTAATAATCCAATGTGCAACCCACAATCATATGTTAAAGTGTGTGTGTGAAAATGAAGGTTTAATAATACTTGTTAAATGAGTATATGAGCAGAATCAAGTGATAACAATGCGAGAGTTTGTAAACCTGAATATTTCAAGAAGTATTCTAATAGGCCTTGTTATGAATAATGCAAATAACCATTAGAAAATTTTTACTACGATGCGTCTCAAGAATAATTCCTCTTTACTCTGCCATCCTAGTAATAACAGTTTTGCCAAATGGTTTTTTAAAAACAACAACAGTTAGTTGGTTAGTTTTTTTTTTTTTTTTAAACTACTACCCTCTCCCCTCAACCAAAACGAGACATTGTCCTCAATGTCCTAAGATAGAAAGATAGAGTATAGAAGACATCACCTGAAACAACGAACAATGACAAACCTGAAACATACTTAAACAAATATAAGAAGTAACAAAACAAAATAATATGCTATTAATAACACAAAAGACACAAGGTTTCACAGATGAAGGCTCAAATCTAATCTAAGCTTTTTACGGCTTTCCTTAGCTGACCAATCTAGGCGACTCATGCAAGGATCAATGACAGGGATGAAAGATTGTAGTTGGTCAATCAATTGTTCAGCAGTAGCAGCAGAGATTATGATTTGTCGTGCCAAAGATGTTAGAAATTCCTGTTCCACAGCTTGATCAAGGAAAGATAACAACTTATCATAAAAACCATTAACATTTAACAAACCTATAGGTTTATGGTGAATGTGCAGTTGGGCCCAAGATGAAATATGAAAGATCTCTTCCAATGTGCCCAGACCACCTGGTAAGGCAATGAAGGCATCAGCATGGTTAAACATGGTATTCAGTCGGTCAGACATTGTTGGGACCTATAGTTCCTCTCCAATTGTTTTTCCAATGATGTCCCCATTTGCGAAAGCTTTGGGGACAACCCCCAAAACTTGACTGCCTCCTAAAAATGCAGCCATTGAAACACCTCCCATTAACCCAAGGCTGCCTCCCCCATACACTAAATGAATCTTTCTCTCAGCTAGTACTTGACTAAGATGATTTGCTGATTCTAAAAACTCTTTTTCTTTCCCAGGGCTGGATCCAACGAAAACACAAATATTTCTTATGTGATGACTTGAGGAACCTGTCATTTCTACACACTTCTATATTTGATGAATGTATGGGATGAGTAGAAATGAAGGGAAGGAAGAGAAGAATTTATAAATGAAAAGGTGAAAATGCAATCATACCACCTACATGTAGGCCAGCTGTAGTCTCACACTTTCTCTCTTTATTTATTTATTTTGACAAAGCATGTATGTACAGGTAGTTGTGATTGTGGCTCACATCTTCCCTTGGTTTTACGTCCAAGAACGGCTTAAACGCCCTCTATGGGTCGGGGATAGGCTTCCCATCCAGTTTTCTTAAAAACTGGCAAACAGGGTCTTTTTTAGTCAGATTCCCAAGACTAAGTCGATCATGTTCTTTATGGAATTGTGGCCATAAATCATGAATTACACGATGCACATCTCCACTAGGATGCGTCTCAAGGGTCAATAAAAGATTATCTAAAGACCCCTTACTCAGGCCATCCTTAATGAATTGTATTTTATCTTCACGGTTTACAGATACCATTCCTAAAGAACGACATGTCTCATTACAAGTCCATCTGGCACATCTGTGACAGACTTTCAGTCGTTTTGCACGACGTTTCTTTGCAAATGTGCTTTTACCTGTTCCAGGCATGTGTGAAATGAAAGAATTGGAGGACTCACCTGATAATCGGACCTTTGCTTCAATCAACCAACAAATATCTTCAGGAATTCCATGGTTCATCAACAACCTCAATCTTTCACACCTAGCACGGTAAATTTTTGTAATCGCATTCTGAGGTAGAGCGGGAAAATACTTTTTCAATTTTTCAAGAGTGGTGTCCATTTTTAAATGAGAATTGGATGGGAGATTCAAAGAAAGAAGAAAAAGCAGAGAATTGCACAATTATATACACAGATATCAGTTATCATGGGAAACTGAAAGAACCGACTTAAGAGTCACGGAATACCGTTATCCGCCATTTGACCGGGGTGAGAGAAACTAGCAAAACAAAAGATACACCAAAACAAACACAAAACAATGTGAGAAAAAGCTTCAATCTTTATATACAGGATCACTCAATTCAGTAGAGTCATTTTCAACTGAAAAATTGTCAAAATAAACTTTCAACCGATGCCCATTTACCTTGAAAACATTGCCATTCTTTGGATTCTCGATATCACAGGCCCCATATGGATACACATGTTTCACAATAAAAGGTCTGCTCCATCTTGATCTTAGTTTTCCAGGAAATAAATGGAGCCGAGAATTATAAAGTAAGACTTTTTGACCAATATTGAATGTTTTTCTCAGTATTTTCTTGTGATGAAACTCTTTGATTCTTGCTTTATGAATTCTTGAATTGTCATATGCATCATTTCTAATTTCCTCAAGCTCATTTATTTGCAATTTTCGCAGCTGACTAGCATCATCAATGTTTGAATTGAAAGCTTTAATAGCCCAATAAGCTTTATGTTCAATTTCCACAGGCAAGTGACAAGGTTTTCCATAGACTAGTCTATAAGGTGACATACCTAATGATGTTTTATATGCAGTTCGATAAGCCCAAAGTGCATCATTAAGTCTTAAAGACCAGTCTTTCCGATTAGGGTTCACCGTTTTCTCCAAGATCTGTTTGATCTCCCTATTAGCAAGCTCTACTTGTCCACTTGTCTGAGGGTGATAAGGGGTGGCAACTTTGTGTGTGATTCCATATTTCTTCATTAATGAAGTAAATGGCTTGTTGCAGAAATGTGTTCCACCATCATTTATTATGGCTCGAGGAATTCCAAATCGACTCAAAATATTGTCTTTCAAAAACTTTATCACTGTTTTGTGATCATTGTTTCGACTTGGAATTGCCTCTATCCATTTTGAAACATAATCTACTGCGACTAATATGTACACGAAACCAAATGATGGAGGAAATGGACCCATGAAATCTATACCCCAACAGTCAAAGATCTCAATGACAAGAATAGGATTTAAAGGCATCATGTGACGTTTTGAAATAGATCCCAACTTTTGACAATTTTCACAAGTCTTGCAGAATGCATGTGAGTCTTTGAACATGGTGGGCCAATAAAATCCACTTTGTAAGATTTTTGCAGTTGTCTTTCTTGATGAGAAATGACCCCCACATGCCTCAGAATGACAAAATTTAATGACACTACTTACCTCATTGTCAGGAATGCATCTTTGAAATATTTGATCAGGACAATATTTGAATAAATAAGGGTCATCCCAATAAAAGTTCTTCACTTCGTTCAAGAACTTTCTTTTGTCTTGGGTACTCTAGTGAGCTGGCAATTGTCCTGAAACAAGAAAATTAACAATATTAGCAAACCAAGGCATCGTAGAAACGGAAAATAAAGATTCATCAGGAAAGTAGTCATCGATTGGTGTGATGTCATATGTCGAATCTGTTGTCAATCTTGACAAATGATCTGCAACAACATTTTCGGTGCCTTTCTTGTCTTTGATTGTGATATCAAATTCTTGAAGTAATAAAATCCACCGCACTAATCTAGCCTTAGAATCTTTCTTAGAAAGAAGATATTTCAATGTTGCATGATCACTAAAAACAACAACAGGTGAGCCAACAAGATAAGATCTGAATTTATCACAAGCAAATATTACTGTAAGTAATTCTTTTTCAGTGGTGGTGTAATTCATTTGAGCACTATTTAAAGTTTTACTTGCATAGTAAATCACATAAGGTTTCTTATCTTTTATTTGTCCCAAGACAGCACCCACGGCATAATCACTAGCGTCACAATGTTGAATGACAGGAGCAGAAGTAAGCAAGTTTTTAAGTTTAACAAAGGCTTCTTCACAATGTTCAGTCCATTCAAAAATATTATCCTTTGTTAGAAGGTTAGTCAAGGGCTTAGATATTATTCAAAAATGACACGCTGGAAGTATGCATTTACTTCTGATTTGACTGCCTCGTGTCCTTCAGCGACTTCTCCATCCTCACTTGTAACCGAGAGAAGCTTATTTCTATTATGTCTACCATTTACTGATTTGTGGAAGTAGCTAGTATTCTGATCCCCCAAGCTAAGCCATTGTATCCTTGCCTTTTGTTTGAAAAAACTCTCTTCTGCCCTGACAGTAGAAGCATAGTTACGAACAGCATCTCTTTCTCGCATACGCAATGTTGGATCCTCAGGCTCTGTGTGCAGAGCTTGTTGAGCCTTATCCATGTGATCTTTTGCATCTTTGACTCTATCAGAAATATTGGAGAACTGAGTCTTATTGAAATGGGTCCTGCTCGTTGTGCTATGAAAGTAGACCTGATGAAGGCTTATGACTCTGTTCGGTGGGATTTCGTTGATGCTACGTTGATAAAAATGGGATTCCCTATAACAGTCATTGATTGGATCATGGTTTGTGTTACATCATGTCAATTCTCAATCAACGTCAACGGTGAACTTGCGGGTTACTTCCAAGGGGGGAGAGGGCTGAGACAAGGTGATCCATTATCTCCATATTTGTTTGTCCTATGCATGGAAATCCTGTCAGGGCTGTTCTGCAATATGAGTGCCAACCAAAACTTCAAGTTCCACTGGAGATGCAAGAAGGACAGAATTTCTCATCTTTGCTTTGCCGACGACTTGATGATATTCAGCAAAGGGGATGTACATTCAATCCGTATGATCAAAAATGTACTCACAGAGTTTCAGATCCTATCAGGTCTATATCCAAATCCAAACAAAAGTGACATCTTCTTGAGCGGTTCTTTAGGAGCTGAGAGGGAACAGATTATCAGTATTCTTGGGTTTAGAGAGGGGGAGCTTCCTATGAAATATTTGGGAGTGCCTCTTATCTCGTCCAGACTAAAGGCTGTTAATTGTAAGGGCCTCGTGGATCGAATTACCGCCAAAGTTCGACATTGGACCTGCAGAACACTCTCTTTCGCAGGGCGAGTACAACTGATTAACTCAGTCTTATTCTCCATCCAGGTCTATTGGGCATCTCTATTCCTATTACCTGGGGAAGTAGTGAAAAATGTTGAGCAAATTATGAGATCCTTTCTTTGGTCAGGTTCAGATATGAGCACTACCAGGGCTAAAGTGGCTTGGGATCAGGTATGTCTTCCAAAAAAGGAGGGGGGGCTAGGCATAAAAAGGATAGCATAATGGAACAAGATTGCCTTGTTGAAACACATTTGGAACTTGTGCAATGACTCAGATGGCTCAATCTGGTCTACTTGGATCAGATCCAATCTCTTGCGAGGTAGGAATTTCTGGACAATCAAGGCGCCAGGAAGCTGCTCTTGGGCTTGGGGAAAGATTCTAAAGCTCAGATCCTTAGCATGGCCGAAGATGAAGCACGTCATCGGAGATGGAATGACAACCTCTCTATGGTTTGACAATTGGCATCCTCACAGCCCGCTCGCTGATACCTACGGTGAACATTTCATCTATGATTCAGGTATGGAACACAACGCGAGAGTGAACGTGCTGATTAATAACTTAGAATGGAGAATTCCTATCACTCATGCTATTGGCTGGCACCCCATTTTAGAAGCTATTCCTTCCACCTCTACTCCTAAGGGGCAAAAGGATGAGATTGTTTGGTTGGATTCGCCAAATCAGAGTTTCTCGGTCAAAGTAGCTTGGGAACAACTAAGAATTCATCATCAAATGGTTGATTGGCATGACATCGTGTGGTTCAAGAATGCTGTCCCAAGACATGCATTTCTTCTTTGGGTGGCTATCCAACGGAAACTCTCAACGCAGGATAGACTTCATCGGTTTGGTATTCATGGTCCCAATAAGTGCTCACTCTGTCTCCGCAATAATGAAGATCACAACCACTTGTTCTTCGAATGCTCCTTTGCGAAAGCATTATGGTGGAATGTTTGTGATAGATGCGACATTCCAAGAATGACAAAAAGCTTGGATGAATGGATTCGATTGGCCACTGTCTCTTGGCATGGAAAAAGTTTCGTCAACTTTTCTCGTAAACTGGGTTTCGCAGCTACAGTGTATTGTATCTGGCAAGAACGGAATGCAAGGATCAACACACGGATTACCTATGATTATTGGATGTTGGAATGTTAGAGGTTTGAATGATCCCATAAAGCATTCAGAACTGCGTCAGCTCATCCATCAAGAGAGGATGGTTTTTTTTGGTTTGGTTGAAACTCGGGTTAGAGACAGGAATAAAGATAATGTTTCGCAACTTCTTCTGCGTAATTGGTCATTCTTGTATAATTATGATTTCTCTTGTCGTGGTCGTATTTGGGTTTGTTGGAATGCTGATTTGGTGAAGGTGGATGTTCTGGGAATGTCAGACCAGGCTATCCATGTTTCTGTCATGATATTAGCTACCAATATCTGTTTTAATACTTCAATCATTTACGGAGACAATAATGCATCTGTACGTGAGGCTTTATGGTCTGATATTGTGAGTCGTAGTGATGGATGGGAGTCAACCCCATGGATTCTTATGGGCGACTTTAATGCTATCCGCAACCAGTCAGAGAGGTTAGGGGGGTCTTCTACGTGGGCTGGTCATATGGACAGATTGGAAACATGTATACGTGAAGCGAAAGTGGATGATCTTCGGTATTCAGGTATGCATTATACTTGGACGAACCAATGTCCTGAGAATATGATTATGCGGAAACTAGATAGAGTGCTTGTGAATGAGAAGTGGAATATGCGCTTCCCATTGTCGGAAGCGAGATTCTTGCCTGCTGGTATGTCAGATCATTCTCCCATGGTGGTAAAAGTCCACTGCAATGTTCAGAAACATAAAGAAACCATTCAGATTCTTCGATATGTGGATGGATCATGACGAGTTCATGCCCTTGGTGAAGAAAGTATGGGATCAGCATTCAGGAGGGTGTCCAATGTATCAACTGTGTTGCAAACTAAGGAAGCTAAAGCAGGAACTTAAACATTTCAATAAGACTCACTTCTCCAATATTTCCGATAGAGTCAAAGATGCAAAAGATCACATGGATAGGGCTCAACAAGCTCTGCATACAGCGCCTGAGGATCCAACATTGCGTATGCGAGAAGAGAGATGCTGTTCGTAACTATGCTTCTACTGTCAGGGCGGAAGAGTGTTTTTTCAGACAAAAGGCAAGGATACAATGGCTTAGCTTGGGGGATCAGAATACTAGCTACTTTCACAAATCAGTAAATGGTAGACAGAATAGAAATAAGCTTCTCTCGGTTACAAGGGAGGATGGAGAAGTCGCTGAAGGACACGAGGCAGTCAAATCAGAAGTAATTGCATACTTCCAGCGTGTATTGGGAGTGAAACAGATGCCTAGGGTCCTGAACGAGGAAGTGATGCAATCGGCAATTATTTACAAATTGTCGGCAACTCAACAGCATGTACTAGCACAAGATGTCACAAGAGAGGAGATTAAGCATGCTATGTTTAGTTTGAAAACAACAAAGCTCCTGGTCCAGATGGCTTCAACGCAGGTTTCTTCAAAAGAATGTGGCACATAGTGGGGGAAGATGTAATCAACGCTGTTAGCTCCTTCTTCCAGACTCGTAGAATGCTTAAAGAAATGAATGCTACATCCATTTCCCTTATCCCTAAAGTTGCTAATCCTACGAGGTTGACAGATTTTCGTCCTATATCTTGCTGCAATACAGTATACAAATGCATCGCGAAGATTCTAGCTGGGAGAATGAAAGTTGTTTTACCATCCTTAGTAGGTCCGTATCAAACAGCTTTTATCTCTGGACGGAGAATCAGCGACAATATTCTTTTGTCTCAGGAACTAATGAAAGGCTATCACACAACTACGGGTCCTGCTCGTTGTGCTATGAAAGTAGACCTGATGAAGGCTTATGACTCTGTTCGGTGGGATTTCGTTGATGCTACGTTGATAAAAATGGGATTCCCTAGAACAGTCATTGATTGGATCATGGTTTGTGTTACATCATGTCAATTCTCAATCAAACGTCAACGGTGAACTTGCGGGTTACTTCCAAGGGGGGAGAGGGCTGAGACAAGGTGATCCATTATCTCCATATTTGTTTGTCCTATGCATGGAAATCCTGTCAGGGCTGTTCTGCAATATGAGTGCCAACCAAAACTTCAAGTTCCACTGGAGATGCAAGAAGGACAGAATTTCTCATCTTTGCTTTGCCGACGACTTGATGATATTCAGCAAAGGGGATGTACATTCAATCCGTATGATCAAAAATGTACTCACAGAGTTTCAGGTTCTATCAGGTCTATATCCAAATCCAAACAAAAGTGACATCTTCTTGAGCGGTTCGTTAGGAGCTGAGAGGGGAACAGATTATCAGTATTCTTGGGTTTAGAGAGGGGGAGCTTCCTATGAAATATTTGGGAGTGCCTCTTATCTCGTCCAGACTAAAGGCTGTTAATTGTAAGGGCCTTGTGGATCGAATTACCGCCAAAGTTCGACATTGGACCTGTAGAACACTCTCTTTCGCAGGGCGAGTACAACTGATTAACTCAGTCTTATTCTCCATCCAGGTCTATTGGGCATCTCTATTCCTATTACCTGGGGAAGTTAGTGAAAAATGTTGAGCAAATTATGAGATCCTTTCTTTGGTCAGGTTCAGATATGAGCACTACCAGGGCTAAAGTGGCTTGGGATCAGGTATGTCTTCCAAAAAAGGAGGGGGGCTAGGCATAAAAAGGATAGCAGAATGGAACAAGATTGCCTTGTTGAAACATATTTGGAACTTGTGCAATGACTCAGACGGCTCAATCTGGTCTACTTGGATCAGATCCAATCTCTTGCGAGGTAGGAATTTCTGGACAATCAAGGCGCAGGAAGCTGCTCTTGGGCTTGGGGAAAGATTCTAAAGCTCAGATCCTTAGCATGGCCGAAGATGAAGCACGTCATCGGAGATGGAATGGACAACCTCTCTATGGTTTGACAATTGGCATCCTCACAGCCCGCTCGCTGATACCTACGGTGAACGTTTCATCTATGATTCAGGTATGGAACACAACGCGAGAGTGAACGTGCTGATTAATAACTTAGAATGGAGAATTCCTTTCACTCATGCTATTGGCTGGCACCCCATTTTAGAAGCTATTCCTTCCACCTCTACTCCTAAGGGGCAAAAGGATGAGATTGTTTTGGTTGGATTCGCCAAATCAGAGTTTCTCAGTCAAAGTAGCTTGGGAACAACTAAGAATTCATCATCAAATGGTTGATTGGCATGACATCGTGTGGTTCAAGAATGCTGTCCCAAGACATGCATTTCTTCTTTGGGTGGCTATCCAACGGAAACTCTCAACGCAGGATAGACTTCATCGGTTTGGTATTCATGGTCCCAATAGGTGCTCACTCTGTCTCTGCAATAATGAAGATCACAACCACTTGTTCTTTGAATGCTCCTTTGCGAAAGCATTATGGTGGAATGTTTGTGATAGATGCGACATTCCAAGAATGACAAAAAGCTTGGATGAATGGATTCGATTGGCCACTGTCTCTTGGCATGGAAAAAGTTTCGTCAAACTTTTCTCGTAAACTGGGTTTCGCAGCTACAGTGTATTGTATCTGGCAAGAACGGAATGCAAGGATCTTTTGCAGATGTGTCTAAAGCTTCGAATTTGGTTTTTGATCAAATCGAATGTATCATTCGCGATAAGCTTGTTTTGATAAGGAATGTTCAACAAACAGATGAAAACATAAGGATCCAAAGACTTTGGAGGGTCAATAACATGGACTCTTAATTTGATGTTTAGCTGGTTGTTTTTTGTACCCCTAGCATATCTAGTTGGTCCAAGTTTTTGTTTTGTTGTGGCTAGCCTGTAGCCATTTGTTGGTTTTCGTTTCTGTCCTCATTGTAAATCTTGGGTATGCCCATTATATTCTTGTATCATTTTCTTTTAATACATAAGTCAGCTTACCAAAAAAAAGGAATGCAAGGATCTTTGCAGATGTGTCTAAAGCTTCGAATTTGGTTTTTGATCAAATCGAATGTATCATTCGCGATAAGCTTGTTTTGATAAGGAATGTTCAACAAACAGATGAAAACATAAGGATCCAAAGACTTTGGAGGGTCAATAACATGGACTCTTAATTTGATGTTTAGCTAGTTGTTTTTGTACCCCTAGCATATCTAGTTGGTCCAAGTTTTTGTTTAGTTGTGGCTAGCCTGTAGCCATTTGTTGGTTTTCGTTTCTGTCCTCATTGTAAATCTTGGGTATGCCCATTATATTCTTTGTATCATTTTCTTTTAATACATAAGTCAGCTTACCAAAAAAAAGAAATGATCTTTTCTAGTCATTGAATTAAGTTTCCTATAGTCAATGCACATGCGCCAACCAGTAACAGTCCTAGTTGGAATTAACTCATTTTTCTCATTCGTTATCACAGTGACTCCAGACTTTTTGGGTACAACTTGGGTAAGACTTACCCATTTGCTGTCAGAAATAGGATAAATGATTTCATTATCTAGAAGCTTAATGACTTCATTTTTCACTACATAAATCCTGTGTGTGCAAATCAAAGGGCTAATTCCTTTTATGTCAGCTATGGTCCATCCTAATGCATTTTTGTGCATTTTCAAAATCTGTAATAACTTACCTTCTTGATGTGCATTAAGTTTGGAAGAGATTATTACCGGAAAAGTTTTATTTTCTCCCAAAAATGAGTATTTGAGATTAAATGGTAACGACTTCAATTCAGGTTTTGGTGGTTGAACACTTTAGGGTATGGGCTCAATTGATCGTGGTGGCAATTCTTCAATTTGTGGTCTCCAATTGCATGCCTTTGATTCCTGAAAGGAGACCATTTGCAAATCATCAGATTCATCAATCTCAGTTTCACTGGAAGTGGTTTGAAATTGATCATGAATTAATTTTTCAATAAAGTCCACTTCCTGTAAATCATTATCATCTCCAGGTTGCTTGTAAATGTTGAAAATATTCATCTCCAATGTCATGTTTCCAAATGATAGCTTCATCAGTCCATTCCTACAATTAATCAATGCATTAGAAGTGGCAAGAAATTGACGTCCTAAAATGACAGGAATTGAATTACATGCTTCAACAGGTTGTGTATCCAAGACAACAAAATCCACAAGAGAAATGAATTTATCAACTTGTACTAACACATCCTCAACTATTCCTGATACGGTTCAGCCCTGTGATACGACCCAAGTAAGGTCAGATTCGGATTTTGGCGTAAAAAGCGCAACAGTCCAGGTTTACGGCAACAATCATCATTCTCAATCCGACCATTGGATCGGGCTAATATTTTATGTGGACTCTCCAGACATATCTTACTACCTTGGGTTAAAATTGGAGGTCAATCGGAGTTCGGGAAGGCACCCCAATACTGGTCAACAGAGGCTGTACGGATTTTGTTATTTACTTCCATTTGACTTGTGGACTTCCTATTTGATTAGGATTCTTTTTCTCCAAGGATGTGGGAGCTGGTTTTGGGAATTTCCTAGTTCCACAAGGATCTTTAATGAGGTGCAATATAATCTCCTAGTGTGGCAAGGATTCATTAATGTTTCAGAATCCTTTTCTTATAAGGATTCCTTATTCATCCTAGCTACACAAGGAAAGAAGGGCTGGTGGTATTTAATGACAAGTTACTTATTTTTATTATTTTCTTTCATGTTTGGGCTTAATTAATAGTTTGTTTTCAGCTAGGATCCAAGGCTTGTTTGGATCAGGTCATGGGCTTTTTAGTTTAGGGTTTTGGGCCAGTTTTGAGCGGACCTCATATAAGTCCACATAGGAGGTCCATTAGGGTTAATTTTTCAAGAACTATTTAAACTCATGTAAGCCACAATTTCGGCAGCTTTGATGATTATTATTCTGAATTTTTCAGTTTTAACGTGTGAGAGTGATTCTTGCATTCTTCAGTTCTTGAACGAATTGAATCTGACTTATCGAAGATTAACTGGCTTCGTGGCGTCATTCTACTCATTCCAATAGTGTTGGTGCCTTGGGGCAGGTTTCCATTGTGTCGCACTCATATCAGACCTATTTCGGCTTTCCAGGATCAGATCTCAATCTTGATTGTGGGTTGCGTGACCACGTGATCATGAGGTTCGCATCAATTCCTCTAGGCACTTTTACAGATCTATTGGCAAGTAAAAGAGTTACAGAGGTTGGTTTTAACTCACCTAGATTGAGACTTTGAAAGACTGAATATGAAAGTAAATTCACACTAGCTCCAAGATCAAGTAAGGCTCTTTCAATTTTATGTTCTTCAATAAAGCAAGAAATTGTAGGACAACAAGGGTCTTTATATTTCAAAGCATTATTGTTCTGAAGAATGGCACTTACTTGTTCGACTAAAAAGGCTTTCTTTTTCACATTCAGTTTTCTCTTCACAGTGCACAAATCTTTCAAAAATTTAGCATAGGAAGGAACCTGTTTAATAGCATCCAACAAAGGTATATTGATCCTTACCTGTTTGAAAATTTCAAAGATTTCAAGGTTGTGATTGACTTTCCTTTGTTTGGTCATGGCATGAGGAAATGGAAGTGCTGGCGGGGAATCAGTCTTTTCTTTGCAATGTTCAGGTTCAACCCCTTCCTTACCCTCAGAGATAGACTCATCATCTTTCTCACAAGGTTCAAGAATGGGTTTTTCAATAACCTTACCACTACGAAGAGTGATGACTGATTTGACTTGATCCATGTGTTGGCTTCCAGAACTACTCGCATTTGCATTGTATTGCCCTTTTGGATTTTGCTGTGGTTGAGATGGAAACTTACCTTTCTCTTGGAAACTGAGAGCAGATGTTAATTTTGCAAGAGCATCTTTAAAATCTGTCATGCTTTGAGCAAGTTGAGTGTTGATTGTCTCCTGCTTTTCAATGAATGCATGCAATGTTTCCTCAAAATTTCTTCTAGGAGGTGGAGCATAAGGAGGTGCATATCCATGAGAATTTTGAAAATTATGATGTGTTTGAAACGGTGGCTGTGAAGTTTGTGCATTATTTCTATCACTCTTCCAACTAAAATTTGGGTGATTTCTCCAACCAGGGTTGTACGTTTGTAAGTATGGGTTATGGTTGGGTCTTTGGAAACTGTTTAAAGCATGGGCTTGTTCATGAAGGCATTCCTTAAAAGAAGGCAAAGTTGGACAATCATTTGTTGAATGTTCATTAGTTTCACATATTTGACACACAATGTCTTGAACAGATTTTAATTGACCACTTTTTTTCAATTCAAGTGCTTCAACTTTTCTAGCTAAAGATGCAAACTTGGCTTGGAGGTCATGATCTTCCCTAAGGTTGTGCATACCTCCACTAGATGTATGAGGTTGTGTTTTACTTGGTGCCTCATAAGTACCTATGGTGTCCCAATTTTGAGCATTTTCGGCTAGCAAGTCTAGGTACTCCATTGCTTCATTAGGGTCTTTATCTTCGAAAGTTCCATTGCACATCAATTCAACCATTTGCCTATCTCTAGGTGTTAAACCTTCATAAAAATGTGAAACCAATCTCCATGTTTCAAAACCATGATGTGGGCAAGTATTAAGCAAATCTCGATACCTATCCCAACATTAGTAAAATGTTTCTCCTGGTTTTTGAGTGAAAGTGATTATTTGTCTTTTGAAAGAGTTTGTTCTGTGAGACGGAAAAAACTTCTTTAAAAATTGTTGTTGCATTTCATCTCAAGCACGAATGGATCCTGGTCTCAAATTTTGTAGCCATGTTTTAGCTTTATCTTTTAATAAGAAAGGAAAAAGCTTTAATCGAATGGTGTTCATGCTACAATTTGAGTCATTATATGTATTACAGACCTCCTCAAATTCCCTTAAATGCAAGTATGGATTTTCTAAGTCTAAGCCATGAAAAGATGGTAAAAGTTGAATAATGCCTGGCTTAAAATTAAAATGAGATGCATCAGGAGGGAAAACTATGCATGAGGGTGCACTTGTTCTTGTGGGATTCATGTGGTCTCTAAGTGTTCTCATACGGTTATTCTCATTATTCTCATTTATTTTCTTCGGCCATATTTTCTAAAAATGATGAGGATACCCTACAAAGTCGACCACTTAATGTATGTGACCAAACTCGCATGCACGTGTAAAAAGAGAATAAAAGGAAGAAAAGAAAATAGAAGAAAAAGAAACAAAACAAAACAAAGAAAACAAAAGTTAGATAAAATGAAAAGTGAAAAGAGAAAATAAATTAAATATTATAATTTATACAAGATGATGCGAACCTCGTGATCACGTGGTCACGCAACCCCCATGCATAGACACCAATTAAATCAGGTTTGATAGGAGTGTGACACAAAGATAACTTGTACCTAGGCACCAGCACTATTGAAAACGGAGACCCCCTCCCAACGAATATTGATTCGCGAACGAGAAGTATAAGGATGACGCCACGAAGACAGTTGTTCTTCGATAAGTCGTTTTCAGTTCTTTAAAGAACCATGGAAGGGAGATTATCTCACCAACACACACACACACAAAGTGCAGCAAACAAGAAGTTTTATTAATCTGAATTGTCTAACTTACATGTCTGGTTATGCCTTTATTTATACTGACTCTAGACCTAAATAAACCCTAATGGACCCCTTATGTGGACTTACAGGATGCCCACTTATAATTAAACCCAAATAATATAAATAAACCCTAAACTAGGAAAAAAATAACAATAAAATAAATAAATCCGAATTTAATATCCTAAATATGATAGGATCAGATTTGTAGCCCTTTAGAAGTCCTATATAAGATAGGAGAATCAAATCTGAAGGTAGAATTAGTTCTGAAATCTTCTTTCCTTTTTGTAGCTAGGATGAATAAGGAATCCTTGTAAGAAAAGGATTCTGAAACATTTATGAATCCTTACCACACTTGGAAACTATGTTGCAGCCCATTAAAGATCTTTGTAGAATTAGGAGATTCCCAAAATAAGCTGCCGCATCCTTTTAGGAAAAGAATCCTAGCCAAATAGGAAGTCCACAAGTCAAAAGGAAGTAAATAACAAAACCCGTACAACCTCTTTTGACCCGTGTTTGGATGCCTTGCCGAACTCCGATTGACATGATATTTTAACCCAAGGTAGGAAAACATGTCAGGAGCCTCCACATAAAATTTCAGCCCGATCCAACAGTAGGATTAAGAATTATAACTATTTTCGTAAAACTGGATAGTTGCGAATTTTACGTCAAAATCCGAATTTGACCTTGCCTCAAAACCACCATCACCATTATCATCAACGTCCTCCTCAAAATCCTCATAATCATCCCACTTTGGCCTTTCAGCCCCACTGCCATGGTATGATTTCAATTCAGCCCCAACCTTTCTCACATCTTGAGTACATGTTCCAGCCACATTACCATGTTTTGCCACCTTCTCAAGTCTGTCACACACATTCCCCATCGTGAAATTCATTCTTTCCATCATCTTCGTCATGGCTTGCATTTGGAATTTAAGTTCTACATCGGGAGGGCGCGGTGTGTTGTTTTGTTCTGACATAGTACCTGCAAAAATTGGTTAGTGAAAAACAAATCCTCACATCACTCGTGTTTCGCAATGGGCCTTTTATCCTGCATTAACACAGCTCCTATACCAATACCTGACGCATCATATACCAAACGTGATAACATTTATTTTTCACTAACCAATTTTTGCAAAAAGAAATAGAGAAAAGAGTGATTAGTTGAAATTTGAAGGATCATTCAATTTTTGCCGCAGAAACACAATCTTGGTGAACCATAAGCAAACCACCTCGGAATCAATTTAAACTTCATATTCAGTCTATTGGGGGTGGGATCGCATGATATATCAAAGTTGGGCTTATTCTGATATTATTTGCTTGAGGTTTTAATTCGAGTTTCAATTCTACTGCAAAAACACTACTCTTAGTGAACCCCAGGTAAAACACCTTGGAATCAATTTAAACTTCATATTCAGTCTATTTGGGGTGAGATCGCATCATATATCAAATTTGGACATATTTCGATATTGTTTGCTTGAGGTTTTAATTCGAGGTTCAATTCTGCCGCAAAAACACTACTATTAGTGAGCCGTAAGAAAAACACCCTAGAATCAGTTGAAACTTCATATTATGTGTATTGGGGATGAGATCGCACCATATATTAAATTTGGGCATATTTTGATTCCAGCTTCTGGAGGTTTTAATTGGAGGATCAATTCTGCCGCAAACTGATCATACAAGGAGTTTGGGTACCTAGAAATAAGAGAACGACCATATGAATTGATTTTTGGTGATTTCATAGTATTGTAATAATACAAATTAAATTCGAGGTCATTTGGATATCGGTTTCTTTAGGTTTCCCGAATCAGGTCTTGTTTTGTCGTAACGGGTCTGTTTGGTGTTATCTTTCAAAACTTGTTTTGTTTCTGTTGATTTCGTTCCTGCCATTATACTATCATCATATTTTGATATTCGGCTGTTGTTTGAGTCATTTTCATCACCCTCGCATTAGTTTGTTTTTCGATAAGTTCTGGTCCAAACAAAACTCAGATTTGTATTCTCGAGTCTAAATCAATGTTCTTCATGCTATAAACTCTATTCTTGTCGTCGTCTTCTTGTTTTTTCCCCCTATCTGTGTCATGTATTCACTAAGGAGAGGAACAGAGGAGGATTGTAGATCAACGATGCGAAATACTAAGCCATGGTTTGGGGGTTCTAGAACGAGAAGTTGAGAAGTGTAGAAGATTATTCTCTGATCTTGAAGCTTCATGGGAAAAAGAGGTACAACGCCAAAAGGATGAAAGACGAAGGAGAGTCGCTGTGGTTATCATTCAAAAGTATGTACGCAAGTGGTTAGTACGGCGTGCTTATTTGAAATTCTTGTCCAAGAAGAGCCCAATTCATGTGGAACAAGGGGTTGATATGTCCGGCCCAATACCAGCCTTGTTAGGCTTGTTTTATTTCCTAATGCTACAAGGATAAAAAGCCAGCAATTTATTCTCCTAATTAAGTAAGGAAGTTGGCCATATCTTATTCCTAAAGAGGGGAGGACTATTTAATGCTTTTCCTAACATAGGAAGGAAAGTAATTAAATCAGCAACAAAGAAGGAAATTTATCCAAGCTAATCAAGGACATCAAAGGAAAGGGGGCAGCAACACAAATTTGATTCTAGCATATTTAGGATGGTAATTTTCGGATTTTTATTATTTTCTTCTTAGTTTTTGGGTTATTATTACTTATTTGGGTCAATTGTAAGTGGGCTTCATATAAGTCCACCTAAGGGGGGCCATTAGGGTTTCTTTAAGTTTAGAGTCAGTATAAATAGAGGCATAACCAAACATGTAAGGCTACGCAATTTTCATATCAATAAACTTCTTTGCTGCACTTGTTGTGTGTTGGTGGGATAATCTCCCTTCCTTGGTTCTCTAAAAAACTGAAAACGACTTATCGAAGAACAACTGGCTTCGTGGCGTCATCTTTATACTTCTCGTTCGCGAATCAATCACTAAGTACATTACGCAAATGATCAAGATGCTCATTTAAGTTCTTGCTATAGATCAAAATGTCATCAAAATACACAACAACAAACTTACCTATAAACGCACGCAATACATGATTCATTAAACGGATAAACATGCTAGGCGCGTTCGTAAGTCCAAACGGCATGACTAACCATTCATACAACCCATGCTTAGTCTTAAATGCAGTTTTCCACTCATCACCCTCTTTCATCCTAATTTGATGGTACCCACTTTTTAGATCAATCTTAGAGAAAATACATGATCCATGTAACTCATCTAGCATGTCATCAAGCCTAGGAATAGGATGTCGATACTTTACCGTTATGTTATTGACGGCACGACAATCAACACACATCCTCCATGTTCCATCCTTTTTAGGCACAAGTAGCACTGGCACAGCACAAGGACTCATACTCTCACGAATGTAACCCTTCATCATCAACTCATCTACTTGCCTTTGAAGCTCCTTTGTCTCCTCGGGGTTGCTTCTATAGGCTGGACGGTTAGGAATCGAAGCTCCAGGCACAAGGTCAATTTGATGTTCAATCCCCCTTAATGGTGGTAATCCATTAGGGATGTCTTCAGGAAATACATCATCAAACTCCTGCATCAAAGAAACAGCCACACTAGGAATTAGCAGAATCAAGATCGTTAGTGTTAAAATAAGCCTCCTTATACACAAGTAAGATCATTGGCTTATTAGTGAAAAATGCAGATCTGATTTGAGATCCCTTTGCATAAAAATTAGGTTGTTTCTTTAATTTTTCCACACTACTATCATCACACAAGCTTTCTTTCTTCACTCCTCGGTTTTTACCTCCACTCTCAACCGGTTTTATTAATGATTTAGGTTTAGCCGAATCTGATGGTTTTCTCTCACCATTGTCCTCACGTGAATTTTCACTCTTCCCATCCTCACATTCTTTTTTTAATTTGATTTGATCATCATACACTTGTTTTGGAGAAAGAGGTACAAGAGTGATGGTTTTACCATCCTTTACAATAGTGAACCTATTTCTAAACCCATCATGAATCGCTTTCCGATCAAACTGCCATGGACGCCCCAAAAGTAAGTGACTAGCATGCATTGGGACTACATCACACAAAATCTCATCAGAATACTTCCCAATAGCAAACGCAATCAAAACCTGCTTAGTAACCCTCACTTCACCACATTCATTCAACCATTGCAATCTATAAGGTCTCGTATGCTTAATACAACTCAGATTCAATTTCTTCACAAGGGTATCACTAGCAATATTAGCACAACTACCTCCATCAATTATCATGCTACATACCTTGTTTTGGATATGACATCGAGTGTGAAATATATTTTCCCGTTGCTGATCTACATCATCTTCTTTGATTTGCATGTTCAGCGCACGCCTTATAACCAAGGCCTCTCCCTCAACAGGATATGCAATCTCCTCATCACTACAATCCACCAAAGGTGGCATCTCTTCACTTTCAGATTCAACCTCCCCATTGTCTCTTGTAAGCATAACTCTTCGGTTTGGACACTGAGATGCAATGTGCCCCTTCCCTAAACACTTAAAGCATTTAATATCTCTATCACGAGCAGGTTGATATTCAGATTTACCTTTCCCATCCGTATGAGTATCCTTTTTGGCCTTTGGTGGTTCGGCCCTTGCATAAGGCTTTTTTTTTTTTGGTAAGCTGACTTATGTATTAAAAGAAAATGATACAAAGAATATAATGGGCATACCCAAGATTTACAATGAGGACAGAAACGAAAACCAACAAATGGCTACAGGCTAGCCACAACAAAACAAAACTTGGACCAACTAGATATGCTAGGGGTACAAAAACAACCAGCTAAACATCAAATTAAGAGTCCATGTTATTGACCCTCCAAAGTCTTTGGATCCTTATGTTTTCATCTGTTTGTTGAACATTCCTCATCAAAACAAGCTTATCGCGAATGATACATTCGATTTGATCAAAAACCAAATTCGAAGCTTTAGACACATCTGCAAAGATCCTTGCATTCCGTTCTTGCCAGATACAATACACTGTAAGCTGCGAAACCCAGTTTACGAGAAAAGTTGACGAAACTTTTTCCATGCCAAGAGACAGTGGCCAATCGAATCCATTCATCCAAGCTTTTTGTCATTCTTGGAATGTCGCATCTATCACAAACATTCCACCATAATGCTTTCGCAAAGGAGCATTCGAAGAACAAGTGGTTTGTGATCTTCATTATTGCAGAGACAGAGTGAGCACCTATTGGGACCATGAATACCAAACCGATGAAGTCTATCCTGCGTTGAGAGTTTCCGTTGGATAGCCACCCAAAGAAGAAATGCATGTCTTGGGACAGCATTCTTGAACCACACGATGTCATGCCAATCAACCATTTGATGATGAATTCTTAGTTGTTCCCAAGCTACTTTGACGGAGAAACTCTGATTTGGCGAATCCAACCAAACAATCTCATCCTTTTGCCCCTTAGGAGTAGAGGTGGAAGGAATAGCTTCTAAAATGGGTGCCAGCCAATAGCATGAGTGATAGGAATTCTCCATTCTAAGTTATTAATCAGCACGTTCACTCTTGCGTTGTGTTCCATACCTGAATCATAGATGAAACGTTCACCGTAGGTATCAGCGAGCGGGCTGTGAGGATGCCAATTGTCAAACCATAGAGAGGTTGTCATTCCATCTCCGATGACGTGCTTCATCTTCGGCCATGCTAAGGATCTGAGCTTAGAATCTTTCCCCAAGCCCAAGAGCAGCTTCCTGGCGCCTTGATTGTCCAGAAATTCCTACCTCGCAAGAGATTGGATCTGATCCAAGTAGACCAGATTGAGCCATCTGAGTCATTGCACAAGTTCCAAATATGTTTCAACAAGGCAATCTTGTTCCATTCTGCTATCCTTTTTATGCCTAGCCCCCCCTCCTTTTTTGGAAGACATACCTGATCCCAAGCCACTTTAGCCCTGGTAGTGCTCATATCTGAACCTGACCAAAGAAAGGATCTCATAATTTGCTCAACATTTTTCACTACTTCCCCAGGTAATAGGAATAGAGATGCCCAATAGACCTGGATGGAGAATAAGACTGAGTTAATCAGTTGTACTCGCCCTGCGAAAGAGAGTGTTCTACAGGTCCAATGTCGAACTTTGGCGGTAATTCGATCCACGAGGCCCTTACAATTAACAGCCTTTAGTCTGGACGAGATAAGAGGCACTCCCAAATATTTCATAGGAAGCTCCCCCTCTCTAAACCCAAGAATACTGATAATCTGTTCCCTCTCAGCTCCTAACGAACCGCTCAAGAAGATGTCACTTTTTGTTTGGATTTGGATATAGACCTGATAGAACCTGAAACTCTGTGAGTACATTTCTGATCATACGGATTGAATGTACATCCCCTTTGCTGAATATCATCAAGTCGTCGGCAAAGCAAAGATGAGAAATTCTGTCCTTCTTGCATCTCCAGTGGAACTTGAAGTTTTGGTTGGCACTCATATTGCAGAACAGCCCTGACAGGATTTCCATGCATAGGACAAACAAATATGGAGATAATGGATCACCTTGTCTCAGCCCTCTCCCCCCTTGGAAGTAACCCGCAAGTTCACCGTTGACGTTGATTGAGAATTGACATGATGTAACACAAACCATGATCCAATCAATGACTGTTCTAGGGAATCCCATTTTTATCAACGTAGCATCAACGAAATCCCACCGAACAGAGTCATAAGCCTTCATCAGGTCTACTTTCATAGCACAACGAGCAGGACCCGTAGTTGTGTGATAGCCTTTCATTAGTTCCTTGCATAAGGCTTTGGTTGGGCAGCCCCCTCTGTCTTAAAATTCGGCCTCCATATTGAGGAAGATGATGTCGAATTGGTCTGAAAACGTGTACTGCCCCTTCTCTTTATTTTCCTCTCCACCTTCGTTGCCATATGGACCATGTCCTCTAATTCCACACAATGTTGTAATTCTACAACATTCGCAATGTCTCTATTCAGCCCATTTAGAAATCTAGCCATAGTAGCTTCCCGATCCTCAATCACATTGGCCCGAATCATGGCGATCTCCATCTCCTTGAAATACTCATCCACGGACCTAGAACCCTGATTTAAACCCTGCAATTTCAGATACAAATCTCTATAATAGTGGTTAGGCACAAATCGCCTTCTCATCAACACTTTCATCTCCTCCCACGACACTACCGGCCTCTCTCCACTCCTCCTTCTACTAATAACATTCTGATCCCACCAAATCAGTGCATAATCCGTGAATTCGATGACAACCAATTTCACTTTCTTTGCCTCCGAATAGTTATGGCAATCAAAAATCCAATCCACCTTTTTCTCCCACTCCAAATATGCCTCGGGATCGTTTTTACCTTGAAAAGCAGGTATTTTCAGTTTAATAGAATCCAAATCACCATCTAAATCAGCATGTCCCCCAACACTACGGAAATTTTCCCTTTGGCCGAATTGGCCCCTAGTTCTATTCCCAAAATCCCTTCGGTTTCTAGGCTGCCGAAAACCTTCCCGATGGCCTATGGCCTCATCCTCAAAACCACCATCACCAATATCATCAACAGCCTCCTCAAAATCCTCATAATCGACTTATCGAAGATTAACTGGCTATTGGAATGATGGGAATGAGTAGAATGACGCCACGAAGACAGTTGTTCTTCGATAAGTCGTTTTTAGTTCTTTAAAGAACCATGGAAGGGAGATTATCTCACCAACGCACACACACACAAAGTGCGGCAAACAAGAAGTTTTATTAATCTGAATTGTCTAACTTACATGTCTGGTTATGCCTTTATTTAAACTGACTCTAGACCTAAATAAACCCTCATGGACCCCTTATGTGGACTTATAGGATGCCCACTTACAATTAAACCCAAATAATATAAATAAACCCTAAACTAGGAAAAAAATAACAATAAAATAAATAAATCCGAATTTAATATCCTAAATATGATAGGATCAGATTTGTAGCCCTTTAGAAGTCCTATATAAGCTAGGAGAATCAAATCTGAAGGTAGAATTAGTTCTGAAATCTTCTTTCCTTTTTGTAGCTAGGATGAATAAGGAATCCTTGTAAGAAAAGGATTCTGAAACATTTATGAATCCTTACCACACTTGAAAACTATGTTGCAGCCCATTAAAGATCTTTGTAGAATTAGGAGATTCCCAAAATAAGCTGCCGCGTTCTTTTAGGAAAAGATCACAAGTCAAAAGGAAGTAAATAACAAAACCCGTACAACCTCTTTTGACCCGTGTTTGGATGCCTTGCCGAACTCCGATTGACATGATATTTTAACCCAAGGTAGGAAAACATGTCAGGAGCCTCCACATAAAATTTCAGCCCGATCCAACAGTAGGATTGAGAATTATGACTATTTCCGTAAAACTAGATAGTTGCGAATTTTACGTCAAAATCCAAATTTGACCTTGCCTGGATCGTATCACAAGAATTTACCTCCCCGGCAACGGCGCCAAAAACTTGACACGACCAAAAGCTTGATGTCTTCTCCCAAGTGCAGGAGTGTCGAAGTAATAAATAACCCGGCAAGACCGGGGTGGAACCACAGAGAGGTTAATTGTATAAATTATAAATAACAACGCAACAATAACAATAATAACGATAATAATAACAAAAGTAGTACTATTAATAGTAATAATAATAATAATACTCAGTACGTGACGTTGTTATACCTGAGAATGATCTAAAAGATCGGGTTATAGGTTTCCAGCCTATATACTGAGTTTATGAACAGATAATAATACTCATGCTATTGGCTGGCACCCCATTTTAGAAGCTATTCCTTCCACCTCTACTCCTAAGGGGCAAAAGGATGAGATTGTTTGGTTGGATTCGCCAAATCAGAGTTTCTCAGTCAAAGTAGCTTGGGAACAACTAAGAATTCATCATCAAATGGTTGATTGGCATGACATCGTGTGGTTCAAGAATGCTGTCCCAAGACATGCATTTCTTCTTTGGGTGGCTATCCAACGGAAACTCTCAACGCAGGATAGACTTCATCGGTTTGGTATTCATGGTCCCAATAGGTGCTCACTCTGTCTCTGCAATAATGAAGATCACAACCACTTGTTCTTCGAATGCTCCTTTGCGAAAGCATTATGGTGGAATGTTTGTGATAGATGCGACATTCCAAGAATGACAAAAAGCTTGGATGAATGGATTCGATTGGCCACTGTCTCTTGGCATGGAAAAAGTTTCGTCAACTTTTCTCGTAAACTGGGTTTCGCAGCTACAGTGTATTGTATCTGGCAAGAACGGAATGCAAGGATCTTTGCAGATGTGTCTAAAGCTTCGAATTTGGTTTTTGATCAAATCGAATGTATCATTCGTGATAAGCTTGTTTTGATGAGGAATGTTCAACAAACAGATGAAAACATAAGGATCCAAAGACTTTGGAGGGTCAATAACATGGACTCTTTAATTTGATGTTTAGCTGGTTGTTTTTTGTACCCCTAGCATATCTAGTTGGTCCAAGTTTTTGTTTTGTTGTGGCTAGCCTGTAGCCATTTGTGGGTTTTCGTTTCTGTCCTCATTGTAAATCTTGGGTATGCCCATTATATTCTTTGTATCATTTTCTTTTAATACATAAGTCAGCTTACCAAAAAAAAGATAATAATAATAATAATAATAATAACAACAACAACAACAACAACAACAACAACAATAATAAAGAAGAGAAGGAAGAAATTAATTGCTTACCAAAAAAAAAAAAAGAAGGAAGAAATTAATGAGAACTTTGAGTTGAAAGATTAATGTAAGGATTAAACAACGATAAAAATAAATGTCAAGGTTAGAGGATCCACTAATGGTACTTCAAACAAGTATAGTATAAACTCTTATTACTCAATTGGAAACCACACATAAAGGAGGTTCCAATCAGATTATAAATTGTTAACATGATTACATTAGTTATCTTATTCGAATAAAGCTAATACTTGTAAATGTTGGCAGGCATTCAAGATTATAACTTATGTTAACAACAAATCAAGTTCCTTTCATAGCTCAGGTGTCGGTTATACCATACAGTATGGGCTATGAAAGTACCAAGTATTTGTTGTTACCAAGTGTTATACAACATAAATCTAGATTAACCATTTAACAAGCAAAGTATTAAAAGTGAACAAGATAACAAATATAAAACATGTTAGTATCCAACGTTAAGGTCCATGTTAAGTTTATATTATACTTATTCTTACACCATTAGTGTACCCTTTTCACCTTGACATAATTAACTTAGCTGAACATAATGAAAGAAAGAAACATAAATGAACAAGATACGAACATAAATGAGAAAGAACTTAACTAAGTAAAGGAAAGGAAATAAAGTGCATAAACTTGATATTAATGAAAGCAAGACATAAGCAATACAAAGAGAGAAAAGCAAGAGCATGATCTTGATCTGGAAACCAAGATGCCTCAATACATGGTAAGTGCCTCCTTTTATAGGCCAAAATTTGGAACTATTGATTTGTTAATTAATTGATGAGTGGGTGGCCACATCTTGACTTGGTGACAATCCTTATCTTCTTGTCTGAACAAGACGTCATTGCTAACATCATAATTTGCCCAGAATCCTCAGGAATGTTCTAGGAAATTGTCTCAGCTTTCCAACAAAAAAAAAGATGAGGTCATTTGGACTTCTAGAACTCAAGATATGGGCTGAACACTAAATAGTGTCTGGGCTGCAGGACAGCTTCGGAATTCTTTGTTGTTCCTTCAGTTTGGACTTCAAAACGGCCTTTTTAAATCTTGGGCTCCTCATGAAAGTTGTAGGCCTTTGTCTTACCTTTCCATCCATATAAAATGGACCTAAATCCGAGATCTAGAGCTCCAGATATGATCCAATTACCGAGCAATGTTCCGGTTTGGACTGCATCGGCATCTCTTTTCTAAGTTTGGCCATCTCTTTGTCCTTTCACTTTCAATACTTAAACTCATCAATCAATCCTTTTATTTATGTGATAGGCCTGCATTTAAAATGAGCATTTACCATAAATTAAGGTATCTTATAGTATCAAACTTGTTATTATAAAACATGCTTTAGTTAAGGAGTTATTGATACTTCAAGTGCAAAATGATGATATAAAACCTTGATAAACATGCACTTTTAAGTACTAATCATAAAGATTGCCTCATTAGTAAAGTACTTATTAACAATGGTTCAACTTTTAATGTGTTACCAAAACACTTGTTAGAGGAATGCATGTGGATCCATCACACATGTAACAAAGTGCAATGATGACAACGAAGATAGAATTGGCTATAGGTCCATATAGTTACCCTTCTTATGGCATGTTAGTGGGACGGTCGTGGATACATTCTACTAGGGTTGTAACATAATCTTTATATCAGTGCTTGAAATATACCATGAATACGATGTTGGTAACTGTTAGGGTTGAAGAAATAGAAGATTGCAAGGTCAAATATGATAAGGGATGGTTGTACCATTGATCGAGGTAGAAGATTACAAAGTCGAAAATATTCACACTTTTGAAATCATGAATAATGAGTGGTCCTTGAGAACACGGTGTTAAGAAGGCCAAATATTTTAGAAGCAATAAGGATGGCAACTAAATGCTTCCTTAAACATAGGATTCCATTCCAATATGACCATGACACTAGAATGCCAGAAAAGGTTCTGATGAAGATAAAAGGTGTTGATCAAAGATTTGGACTATATGCCCCAAAAGGAAGATTATAGACGAGTTGTTGGTATGAGAAAAGAGAGCAGAATGGCTAAAACTAAGGGAAGAGGGTTGAAGAAAAAGATCTGGCCATCCCTCTAATTAGGGTTTCATTCTTAATAGCTGCCTATGTGATGCAACTTGATAAAGGACTAGAAAACCTTGGTCAAAAACTCTATGCAATGAACTTATAAGACCATTAATACTTTGGAAGAGATCTCTACTAAGACCTTTGTGCAAAAGCTGGCTAAGGGTGAGAAGCTTCAAACAGGGTGACCCAGAAACCTCTAGTGGTGTTTAAAATGTAAACCAACATTGCTTGTTTCAAAGTGCATTTATTTCTACTTTTGTTTGCCTATGTTTCTTGTTTCTAGTTCACAACCGAGGCTTAAGATGTTAGCTAGGTTTTATCTTTATTGTTAAGCCCTTTTTTTTTTTTCTTCTGAATGATGAGATCATGTATTTTCCAAAATTATCTCTTTATTTTATTTATGCATTTACATTGAACAGTTTTTGGTTTTAGAAATCTTGAAAGCAAATCTCTCATAATATCATGTACACCTTGCCTTGAGAATGAATGGCTAAACTTTAACGAATATACAGTAGTTATGGAAGAGAAGAATGGGATGAAAATATTATCAAGAAATTCACAAAATTAATGGAGAAGCATGAGCAAGCCTTGAAACCCACTATAAAAGAACTTGAGACCATAAACGTAGGTAATGATCAAATTAAAAAGAAGCTATACATGGGAGTCTTGATTACTCCTGAGGAAAGAGCAGAAATTAATCAATTCTGCCTTTCTAATTCCATCCATAGAAGAGAGAGGTTAGAGAGAGGTTAGAGAGGAAAGATTCAAAGGGGCGGTGCTCCAACAGCCATATCTCCGGCGACCACCGTTGGATCAAGCCAAGATTTAGTTATGTTGTGAACTGAACTATTGTCTACATTCTGACCGGAGGGATCTTCTAAAGCTTCCGCCGTTTAAGAAATCTGGACAATTGAAATTTTCTGGAAAACCCCCTAGTGCTGTCAGAGTCGCCGGCCCGTTTTGCCTTGTTATACCGTTGGATCCAGACTATTTTTTGGTATGTTGTGAACATATATATTGCCTACATTCTGACCAGAGGGATTGTCCATATTGGATTCCTCCTGCGGAAGCCAGCCATTTGAATATTTCTGGAGAAATCCTTCTCGGAATAGTCAGAGCCGCCGGCATATTTCTCCTTCTTCCACCGTTGGATCAAGCTTATTTTTGGCTATGTGATGCATCGGGTTATGATACACATTCTGAACGGTGAAGATTAGAAAATAAGCCTCCAGCAACGTTGTCTACATGTTCAACAGAAGGTCGTCATTCTCAGGTCAGTTTCGGTATAATTAAGATCTGCGGCGATCCAACCGTTAAACTGTGCTGATTTTTGAATATGTTATACATAACATGTGTATCTTCCTTTGAACCGTTGGGATGTTTGAACTGATCGGTGTTCCAATCATAGTGCTGGTCGCTTATTAGTGCTTCTTGGACTGAGTTTTTTCTAGTATTTGTATGCTGCCAAATTGTCTTTGTGTTCTGCTGTCAAATTTGTTCCAATGGTTAGCTCTGACATTGAACAACACAATGGAGTTAAATCTGGACATACTTTACAATTAGAGCTCCAAGACATGCTAAATAGTCATGACATGAATCCTGTGTTGGGTTCTAAAGGTGATGAGTTGAAGGTTGGGTCTAAGCAACAAGAACAGCTACACCTTAGCCCCAAATTGAATTTTTTAAATGCTTTGAAGGGCTCTGATGTTGATGAAAATAAGGGTAGGATGTCCCTTGATATGAATCCAGTCCGTAACTTGCATTTTGCTCCCCCCGCAATAACTGATGGTCGTGTGACAGTAGCTCCTCCACTTGATGTGTTTGAGGATGGCTGTGAACTTTGGAAATCCACTCTAGTTGGTCATTTCGTGGGTCAGAAATTACCCTATCCTGTTGTTAATTCTATTGCTAAAAGAATATGGGGCTCCCACGGTCTATCCGAAGTTTTATCTTCTGATAATGGATTCTTTCTCTTCACTTTTGATTCTGTCGATCGCGCCACTAATGTTCTGGAGAGAGCCCCATGGCACATGGCCAACAGACCTTTGGTGCTTAAACGTTGGCATCCGAACATGCAATTTTTGAAAGATGATCTGGATAGAGTTCCGGTATGGGTTAAGCTCTACAATGTTCCTCTCGAGTATTGGACTGTTAAGGGGCTGAGTTGTGTAGCGAGTGCTATTGGGGTTCCCCTTCATGCTGACCTTACTACATTGTTGCGTAAAAGGCTTAGCTACGCAAGAGTTTGCATTGAGATAGAAGCTTCGAAAACGCTGGTGAAGGAATACGACCTTCGTTGTCCAAATGGGTTATTCATAACAATTTCAGCGGATTATGAATGGATTCCTTCAAGGTGCAATAATTGCAATGTCTTTGGACATACCACAGCGATATGTGCTACCAGTAAAGTTGATGATCATACAATGGGGGCAGAGGGCAAAAGGAAAATAGGAGCTGTGAACTCTAAACATGCAGATAATAAGCAGAATCAGCTTCAATGGCAGGTAGTTGGTAAACGAAATAAGGGTGTTACGATTGGTGAGAATGATTGTTTGGCATCTAAAGAGCTTAATTGTAATGAGAATGGTTGTTTAGCATCTGCTTTACAGAGCGCTGATTGTAATACGAATGAATCTGCAACATTAGATGTGCCCAATGCTGGTTGTTATGAAGATGAAAATCCTACCTCTCCTCTTATTTTGAAGAGCTTACGAGCAGACATGGTGCCGGAGGAAGGGGATGCATGTACTTCTTTAGATCAAAGTTCAACCATCTGTAATGCAACCATGAACCCTGTTAGTCATGAGGTGAATGTTGATATTGGAGTTATGGGAGGTGGTACAGGTAAGGAAGATGATGATAAGGAGTCGACGTCACTGATCCCAACAAGTCCGCAAAGTCCGATTTCTTCTGACGGGGAAACTTTTATTAATCAGTTAGCTAGCAAGGCTAGAGACTCTCTAGAAAAAAAGAAAACGGGTTCTCCAGGCTTTTCAAAGAAGAGTAAGAAATCTGGCTCCTCGAGGGGGGCAAGTCAAGGTAATCCGTGTGTTGATGTTTGGTACTCCTCTCTATTTCCCTATGATTATTGGATGTTGGAATGTTAGAGGTTTGAATGATCCCATAAAGCATTCAGAACTGCGTCAGCTCATCCATCAAGAGAGGATGGTTTTTTTTTGGTTTGGTTGAAACTCGGGTTAGAGACAGGAATAAAGATAATGTTTTCGCAACTTCTTCTGCGTAATTGGTCATTCTTGTATAATTATGATTTCTCTTGTCGTGGTCGTATTTGGGTTTGTTGGAATGCTGATTTTGGTGAAGGTGGATGTTCTGGGAATGTCAGACCAGGCTATCCATGTTTCTGTCATGATATTAGCTACCAATATCTGTTTTAATACTTCAATCATTTACGGAGACAATAATGCATCTGTACGTGAGGCTTTATGGTCTGATATTGTGAGTCGTAGTGATGGATGGGAGTCAACCCCATGGATTCTTATGGGCGACTTTAATGCTATCCGCAACCAGTCAGAGAGGTTAGGGGGGTCTTCTACGTGGGCTGGTCATATGGACAGATTGGAAACATGTATACGTGAAGCGAAAGTGGATGATCTTCGGTATTCAGGTATGCATTATACTTGGACGAACCAATGTCCTGAGAATATGATTATGCGGAAACTAGATAGAGTGCTTGTGAATGAGAAGTGGAATATGCGCTTCCCATTGTCGGAAGCGAGATTCTTGCCTGCTGGTATGTCAGATCATTCTCCCATGATGGTAAAAGTCACTGGCAATGTTCAGAACATAAAGAAACCATTCAGATTCTTCGATATGTGGATGGATCATGACGAGTTCATGCCCTTGGTGAAGAAAGTATGGGATCAGCATTCAGGAGGGTGTCCAATGTATCAACTGTGTTGCAAACTAAGGAAGCTAAAGCAGGAACTTAAACATTTCAATAAGACTCACTTCTCCAATATTTCCGATAGAGTCAAAGATGCAAAAGATCACATGGATAGGGCTCAACAAGCTCTGCATACAGCGCCTGAGGATCCAACATTGCGTATGCGAGAAAGAGATGCTGTTCGTAACTATGCTTCTACTGTCAGGGCGGAAGAGTGTTTTTTTCAGACAAAAAGGCAAGGATACAATGGCTTAGCTTGGGGGATCAGAATACTAGCTACTTTCACAAATCAGTAAATGGTAGACAGAATAGAAATAAGCTTCTCTCGGTTACAAGGGAGGATGGAGAAGTCGCTGAAGGACACGAGGCAGTCAAATCAGAAGTAATTGCATACTTCCAGCGTGTATTGGGAGTGAAACAGATGCCTAGGGTCCTGAACGAGGAAGTGATGCAATCGGCAATTATTTACAAATTGTCGGCAACTCAACAGCATGTACTAGCACAAGATGTCACAAGAGAGGAGATTAAGCATGCTATGTTTAGTTTGAAAAACAACAAAAGCTCCTGGTCCAGATGGCTTCAACGCAGGTTTCTTCAAAAGAATGTGGCACATAGTGGGGGAAGATGTAATCAACGCTGTTAGCTCCTTCTTCCAGACTCGTAGAATGCTTAAAGAAATGAATGCTACATCCATTTCCCTTATCCCTAAAGTTGCTAATCCTACGAGGTTGACAGATTTTCGTCCTATATCTTGCTGCAATACAGTATACAAATGCATCGCGAAGATTCTAGCTGGGAGAATGAAAGTTGTTTTACCATCCTTAGTAGGTCCGTATCAAACAGCTTTTATCTCTGGACGGAGAATCAGCGACAATATTCTTTTGTCTCAGGAACTAATGAAAGGCTATCACACAACTACGGGTCCTGCTCGTTGTGCTATGAAAGTAGACCTGATGAAGGCTTATGACTCTGTTCGGTGGGATTTCGTTGATGCTACGTTGATAAAAATGGGATTCCCTAGAACAGTCATTGATTGGATCATGGTTTGTGTTACATCATGTCAATTCTCAATCAACGTCAACGGTGAACTTGCGGGTTACTTCCAAGGGGGAGAGGGCTGAGACAAGGTGATCCATTATCTCCATATTTGTTTGTCCTATGCATGGAAATCCTGTCAGGGCTGTTCTGCAATATGAGTGCCAACCAAAACTTCAAGTTCCACTGGAGATGCAAGAAGGACAGAATTTCTCATCTTTGCTTTGCCGACGACTTGATGATATTCAGCAAAGGGATGTACATTCAATCCGTATGATCAAAAATGTACTCACAGAGTTTCAGGTTCTATCAGGTCTATATCCAAATCCAAACAAAAGTGACATCTTCTTGAGCGGTTCGTTAGGAGCTGAGAGGGAACAGATTATCAGTATTCTTGGTTTAGAGAGGGGGAGCTTCCTATGAAATATTTGGGAGTGCCTCTTATCTCGTCCAGACTAAAGGCTGTTAATTGTAAGGCCTTGTGGATCGAAATTACCGCCAAAGTTCGACATTGGACCTGTAGAACACTCTCTTTCGCAGAGCGAGTACAACTGATTAACTCAGTCTTATTCTCCATCCAGGTCTATTGGGCATCTCTATTCCTATTACCTGGGGAAGTAGTGAAAAATGTTGAGCAAATTATGAGATCCTTTCTTTGGTCAGGTTCAGATATGAGCACTACCAGGGCTAAAGTGGCTTGGGATCAGGTATGTCTTCCAAAAAAGGAGGGGGGGCTAGGCATAAAAAGGATAGCAGAATGGAACAAGATTGCCTTGTTGAAACATATTTGGAACTTGTGCAATGACTCAGACGGCTCAATCTGGTCTACTTGGATCAGATCCAATCTCTTGCGAGGTAGGAATTTCTGGACAATCAAGGCGCCAGGAAGCTGCTCTTGGGCTTGGGGAAAGATTCTAAAGCTCAGATCCTTAGCATGGCCGAAGATGAAGCACGTCATCGGAGATGGAATGACAACCTCTCTATGGTTTGACAATTGGCATCCTCACAGCCCGCTCGCTGATACCTACGGTGAACGTTTCATCTATGATTCAGGTATGGAACACAACGCGAGAGTGAACGTGCTGATTAATAACTTAGAATGGAGAATTCCTATCACTCATGCTATTGGCTGGCACCCCATTTTAGAAGCTATTCCTTCCACCTCTACTCCTAAGGGGCAAAAGGATGAGATTGTTTGGTTGGATTCGCCAAATCAGAGTTTCTCAGTCAAAGTAGCTTGGGAACAACTAAAGAATTCATCATCAAATGGTTGATTGGCATGACATCGTGTGGTTCAAGAATGCTGTCCCAAGACATGCATTTCTTCTTTGGGTGGCTATCCAACGGAAACTCTCAACGCAGGATAGACTTCATCGGTTTGGTATTCATGGTCCCAATAGGTGCTCACTCTGTCTCTGCAATAATGAAGATCACAACCACTTGTTCTTCGAATGCTCCTTTGCGAAAGCATTATGGTGGAATGTTTGTGATAGATGCGACATTCCAAGAATGACAAAAAGCTTGGATGAATGGATTCGATTGGCCACTGTCTCTTGGCATGGAAAAAGTTTCGTCAACTTTCTCGTAAACTGGGTTTCGCAGCTACAGTGTATTGTATCTGGCAAGAACGGAATGCAAGGATCTTTGCAGATGTGTCTAAAGCTTCGAATTGGTTTTTCATCAAATCGAATGTATCATTCGCGATAAGCTTGTTTTGATAAGGAATGTTCAACAAACAGATGAAAACATAAGGATCCAAAGACTTTGGAGGGTCAATAACATGGACTCTTAATTTGATGTTTAGCTGGTTGTTTTTGTACCCCTAGCATATCTAGTTGGTCCAAGTTTTTGTTTTGTTGTGGCTAGCCTGTAGCCATTTGTTGGTTTTCGTTTCTGTCCTCATTGTAAATCTTGGGTATGCCCATTATATTCTTTGTATCATTTTCTTTTAATACATAAGTCAGCTTACCAAAAAAAAAAAAAAAAAAAAAAAAAAAAAAAAAAAAAAAAAAAGAAAGAGCAGAAATTAAGAATATACAGATGTTTTTACTGGTCTTACAAAGATATGCCTAGTTTGGATACATATATTGTAGTGCACAGGATACCACTAGTAGAAGGATGCAGACCGTTCAAATAAGAGTTGAGGAACCCACCCATACATCATGATCAAAGTAAAGGAAAAAATTAAGAAGAAGTGGAATGCTGACTTTTTAAAAGCAGTTAAATATCCACAATAGATATCTAACATAGTTGTCGTGCTGAAGAAGGAGGGGAAGATAAGAGTCTGCATGGACTTTACATATTTGATTAGAGGTAACCCCAAAGATGACTTTCCTTTTGGTCGACAACATTGCATGCAATTCAACATATTTATTCTTGGATGGCTTCTCAAGGTGCAATCAAATAAAAATAGCTTTGGAAGATAAAGAGAAAACAACCATTATCACACCCTGGGGAACATTATGTTACAAGGTTATGCCATTCGGGTTAAAGAATGCAAGGGCCACCTACCGAAGGGCTACGATGGCTCTTTTTTTATTTTTTATGATATGATGCTCAAATAAATTGAGGCGTGTATGGATGATATGATTGTCAAGCCCAAGAAAGGTAAGAGTCATGTCCAAGTTTTAAAAAAATTGTTCAAGAGATTAAGTACAAACTGAGGCTTAACCTTGCAAAATGTTCATTTGGAGTTAAGTATAGGAAGTTACTAGGATTCATGGCGAGTGACTGAGGGATCCTAATAAAGTAAAGGTTGTCCAATCTATGCAATCTCCTAAGATAGAGATTCTGAAGTCTTCTTTCCTTCTAGGATGAAAAAGGAGTCATTGTAAGAAAAAGATTTTGAAATATTTATGAATCCCTGCCACACATAGAAACTATGTTGCAACCCATTAAAGATCTTTGGAGAAATAGGAGATTCCTAAAATAAGCTGCCACATCCTTTTAGGAAAGGAATCCTACCCAAATACGAAGTCCACAAGTCAAAAGGAAATAAATAACAAAACTCGTACAACCTCTGTTGACCCGTGTTTGGATGTCTTCCTGAACTCTGATTGACATGATATTTTAACCCAGAAAGAAAAATATATTAGAAGACTCCATGTAAAATTTCAGCCCAATCCAATGGTCGGATTAAGATTTATGACTATTTCCATAAAACTGGATAACTACCATTTTACGTCAAAATTCAAATTTGACCTTGCCTGGATCGTATCAACAATTAAAGGAGAAAGATTTTTTTTTCTAGTTAAAGGAGATCACTGAATTAGGATTTGAGGTTAACCGAGCTAAGACATAGATTTTAGTTCTAATTAATGGGAGTCGTCAAATTAGGACTTCAGGTTAACCACACTATATATAGAGAATTGCTAGATTGAGATTTCAGGTTAACCGAGTTATAAACAAAGATTTTGGTTCTGGTTAAAAAGAATCACCTGATTTGAATTTCAGGTTAACTAGGCCGTGAAACAAAAGTTCTAGTTGAAGGAAATAACTAAGATACAGGATTTTAGGTCAACTGAGTTGATAATGAAAGTTGTCTATATGACAAAATTCATTTCTTGACAAAAACAATTGGAACACAATTCTTGTTGAAAGGGATTAATATGAAGACAAAGTTTCAAGTCAACCGAACTAAAATTTTGAGAAGATTAGGTTTGAAGAATAGTTTGTTTGTCATTACAAACTTAATATATGAAGCACTTGACAAGTCTTTTCTCCATAAGTACTGTAAAGATGAGGCATTTGTTGTTACTGATGCGGACCTCGTGATCATGTGGTGTCGCAACCCACAATCAAGATTGAGATCTGATCCCAAAAAGCTGAAATAGATTTGATAGGAGTGTGACACAATGGAAACCTTCCCCAAGGCATGAACACAATAGGAATGAGTAAAATGATCCCACGAAGCCAGTTAATCTTTGATAAGCAGATTCAGTTCGTTTCAGAACCGAAGAATGCAAAAATCACTCTCACACATTAAAATTGAAAAATTTAGAAGTAATAATCATTAAAGGTTGTCGAAAATTTGGTTACATGAGTTTAAATAGTTCTTGAAAAATTAACCCTAATGGAATTATACGAGGTCCACTAAAAATTGACCTAAAGCCCTAAACTAAAAAGCCCATAACTTAATCCAAACAAGTCTTGGATCCTAGCTAAAAACAAAGTATTAATTAAGCTCAAACAAGCCTTGGGCTGTAGCTTATAAAATAAAATAAAGCCCCTAAAATTAAATCCATGTTCTGCCATGAAAAGAAGAGAGGAAAGTAAAATATTACAGAACTATGCAACACACTAAGTACATTACGTGATATGGTTCAACCTTGTGATACAACCCAAGTAAGGTCATATTCAGATTTTGGCGTAAAAAGCACAACAGTCCAGTTTTACAGCAATAGTCACAATTCTTAATCCGACCGTTGGATCGGGCTAATACTTTATACTCTACAAACATGTTTTCCTACTAATATTTTTTTAACTTGATTTTTTAACCCAAGGTAGAACAACATGTTAGGAAACCAATTAATATTCGATAAGCCAGATTTAGTTTGTTCAAGAACTGAAGAATGCAAAAATCACTCTTACAAGTTAAAATTGAAAAATTCAGAAGTAATAATCATCAAAGGTTGCCAAAATTTTGGTTACATGACTTTAAATAGTTCTTGAAAAATTAACCCGAATGAACTTATATGAGGTCCATACAAAACTGACCTAAAAACCTAAATTGAAAAGCCCATAACTTAATCCAAACAAGCTTTGATTTTATGTGATGTTATCCCAATGCATGATAGTCACTTACTTTTGGGGCATCCATGGCAATTTGATCGGAAAGCAATTCATGATGGGTTTAAAAATAGGTTCACTATTGTAAAGGATGGTAAAACCATCACTCTTGTACCTCTTTCTCCAAAAGAAGTGTATGATGATCAAATCAAATTAAAAAAAGAATGTGAGGATGGGAAGTGATTAGTACTTCAACAAACAGATGAAAACATAAGGATCCAAAGACTTTGGAGGGTCAATAACATGGACTCTTAATTTGATGTTTAGCTGGTTGTTTTTGTACCCTTAGCATATCTAGTTGGTATAACTTTTTGTTGTGTTGTGTGGCTAGCCTGTAGCCATTTGTTGGTTTTCGTTTCTGTTCACATTGTAAATCTTGGGTATGCCCATTATATTCTTTGTATCATTTTCTTTTAATACATAAGTCAGCTTACCAAAAAAAAAAAAAAAGAAGTGATTAGTACTTAAAAGTGCATGTTTATCAAGGTTTTATATCATCATTTTGCACTTGAAGTATTAATAACTCCTTAACTAAAGCATGTTTTATAATAACAAGTTTGATACTATAAGATACCTTAATTTATGGTAAATGCTCATCTTAAATGCAGGCCTATCACATAAATAAAAGGATTGATTGATGAGTTTAAGTATTGAAAGTGAAAGGACAAAGAGATGGCCAAACTTAGAAAAGAGATGCCGGTGCAGTCCAAACCGGAACATTGCTCGGTAATTTTATCATATCTGGAGCTTTAAATCTCGGAATTAGGTCCATTTTATATGGATGGAAAGGTAAGACAAAGGCCTACAACTTTCATGAGTAGCCCAAGATTTAAAAAGGCCTTTTTGAAGTCCAAACTGAAGGAACACCGAAGAAGTCCGGAGCTGTCCTGCAGCCCAGACACTATTTAGTGTTCAGCCCATATCTTGAGTTCTAGAAGTACAAATGACCTCATCTTTTTTTTGTTGGAAAGCTGAGATAATTTCCTAGAACATTACTGAGGATTCTGGGCAAATTATGATGTTAGCAATGATATCTTGTTCAGACAAGAAGATAAGGATTGTCACCAAGTCAAGATGTGGCCACCCACTCATCAATTAATTAACAAATCAATAGTTCCAAATTTTGGCCTATAAAAGGAGGCACTTACCATGTATTGAGGCATCTTGGTTTCCAGATCAAGATCATGATCTTGTTTTCTCTCTTTGTATTGCTTATGTCTTGCTTTCATTAATATCAAGTTTATGCACTTTATTTCCTTTCCTTTACTTAGTTAAGTTCTTTCTCATTTATGTTCGTATCTTGTTCATTTATGTTTCTTTCTTTCATTATGTTCAGCTAAGTTAATTATGTCAAGGTGAAAAGGGTACACTAATGGTGTAAGAATAAGTATAATATAAACTTAACATGGACCTTAACGTTGGATACTAACATGTTTTATATTTGTTATCTTGTTCACTTTTAATACTTTGCTTGTTAAATGGTTAATCTAGATTTATGTTGTATAACACTTGGTACAACAAATACTTGGTACTTTCATAGCCCATACTGTATGGTATAACCGACACCTGAGCTATGAAAGGAACTTGATTTGTTGTTAACATAAGTTATAATCATGAATGCCTGCCAACATTTACAAGTATTAGCTTTATTCGAATAAGATAACTAATGTAATCATGTTAACAATTTATAATCTGATTGGAACCTCCTTTATGTGTGGTTTCCAATTGAGTAATAAGAGTTTATACTATACTTGTTTGAAGTACCATCAGTGGATCCTCTAACCTTGACATTTATTTTTATCGTTGTTTAATCCTTACATTAATCTTTCATCTCAAAGTTCTCATTAATTTCTTCATCTTCTTCTTTTTTTATTACTACTACTACTACTATTATTATTACTATTATTATTATTATTATTATTATTATTATTTACATTCTGTTTATATTATATAATATATCTCTTTGATCTTTTCATAAACTCAGTATATAGGCTGGAAACCTGTGACCCGATCTTTTAGATCATTCTCAGGTGTAACAACGCCACGTACTGAGTATTATTATTGTTGTTGTTATTGTTGTTGTTGTTGTTGCTGTTGTTGTTGTTGTTGTCTTGTTATTTATAATTTTTACAATTAACCTCTTTGTGGTTCAACCCCGGTCTTGCCGGGTTATTTATTACTTCGACACTCCTGCACTTGGGAGAATGATGCGAACCTCGCGATCACGTGGTCACGCAACCCACAATCAAGATTGAGATCTGATCCCGGAAAGCCGAAAGAGGTCTGATAGGAGTGTGACACAATGGAAACCTGCCCCAAGGCACCAACACTATTGGAATGAGTAGAATGACGCCACGGAGCCAGTTAATCTTCGATAAGTCATATCCAGTTCGTTCAAGAACTGAAGACTGCAAGAATCACTCTCACACGTTAAAACTAAAAAGTTCAGCATAATAATCATGAAAAGCTGCCGAAATTATGGCTTACATGAGTTTAAATAGTTCTTGAAAAATTAACCCTAATAGACCTCTTATGTGGACTTATATGAGGTCCACTCAAAACTGGCCCAAAACCCTAAACTAAAAAGCCCATGACAGGATCCAAAACACATAATATGAAGTTTCTAAGGTGTTTTTCTTACGGCTCACTAATAGTAGTGTTTCTGCGGCAGAATTGAACCTCGAATTAAAACCTCAAGCAAATAATATCAGAATAGGCCCAACTTTGATATATGATGCGATCCCACCCCCAATAGACTGAATATGAAGTTTAAATTGATTCCGAGGTGGTTTGCTTATGGTTCACCAAGATTTGTGTTTCTGCGGTAAAAATTGAATGATCCTTCAAATTTCAACTAATCACTCTTTTCTCTATTTCTTTCTGTTTTTTTTTCTTTTTAACAAACTGATATGATTAGAGACAGTAACAAGATGGAATATAAACTTTTTTTTTTTTTTTGCTTAGATGACATAGACACGAAGAACAAGAAGATGGACGCAAACACTGAAAAACTTAAGGGAACACTAAAAAAAAAAGAAGAAAATAACAGAATGATATGACCTTGTTTCGGAGCCTAGCTCTGATACCAACTGATGCGAACCTCGTGATCACGTGGTCACGCAACCCACAATTAAGATTGAGATCTGATCCCGGAAAGCCGAAATAGGTCTGATAGGAGTGCGACACAATGGAAACCTGCCCCAAGGCACCTACACTATTGGAATGAGTAGAATGACGCCACGAAGCCAGTTAATCTTCGATAAGTCAGCTTCAGTTCGTTCAAGAACTGAAGAATGCAAGAATCACTCTCACACGTTAAAACTGAAAAATTCAGAAGTAATTATCATCAAAGCTGCCGAAATTGTGGCTTACATGAGTTTAAATAGTTCTTGAAAAGTTAACCCTAATGGACCCCTTATGTGGACTTATATGAGGTCCACTCAAAACTGGCCCAAAACCCTAAACTGAAAAGCCCATAACCTGATCCAAACAAGCTCAAAACAAAGTTTTAATTAAGCCCAAACATTAAAGAAAATAATAAAAATAAGTAACTTGTCATTAAATACCACCAGCCCTTCTTTCCTTGTGTAGCTAGGATGAATAAGGAATCCTTATAAGAAAAGGATTCTGAAACATTAATGAATCCTTGCCACACTAGGAGATTATATTGCAACTCATTAAAGATCCTTGTGGAACTAGGAAATTCCCAAAACCAGCTGCCACATCCTTGGAGGAAAAGAATCCTAATCAAATAGGAAGTCCACAAGTAAAATGGAAGTAAATAACAAAATCCGTACATCCTCTGTTGACCAGTATTGGGGTGCCTTACCGAACTCCGATTGACTTGCAATTTTAACCCAAGGTAGTAAGATATGTCTGGAGAGTCCACATAAAATATCAGCCCGATCCAACGGTCGGATTGAGAATTATGACTGTTGCCGTAAACCTGGACTGTTGCGCTTTTTACGCCAAAATCCGAATCTGACCTTACTTGGGTCGTATCACAGGGCTGAACCGTATCAGCTTGGGACATTTAAGGAGCATGAAGGACAACCTTTAATTCATCTAGTTCAGGTCCAAGAAGAGACCAATTTGTGTGGAACAAGGGGTTGATATGTTCGGCCCAATACCAGCCTTATTAGGCTTGTTTTTTTTTTTTTTTTTCCTAATGCTACAAGGATAAAAGGCCAGCAATTTATTCTCCTAATTAAGTTAGGAAGTTGGCCATATCTTATTCCTAAAGAGGGGAGGACTATTTAATGTTTTTTCTAACAGAGGAAGGAAAGTAATTAAATCAGCAACAAAGAAGGAAATTTATCCAAGCTAATTAAGGACATCAAAGGAAAGGGGGCAGCAACACAAATTTGATTAGGATGGTAATTTTTGGATTTTTATTATTTTCTTCTTAATTTTTGGGTTATTATTACTTATCTAGGTCAATTTTAAGTGGGCTTCATATATGATACGATCTAGGCAAGGTCAAATTCGGATTTTGACGTAAAATGTGCACCTACCCAGTTTTACAGCAATAGTCATAATTCTCAATCTTACCATTGGATCGGGCTGAAATTTTATGTGGAGGCTCATGACATGTTTTCCTACCTTGGGTTAAAATATCATGTCAATTGGAGTTTGGAAAGGCATCCAAACACGGGTCAATGGAGGCTGTACGAATTTTGTTATTTACTTTCATTCGACTTGTGGACTTCCTATTTGGTTAGGATTCTTTTCCTACTATGTGGCAGCTGGTTTTGAAAATTTCGTAGTTCCACCCTTATCTTTAATGAGCTGCAATATAATCTACAAGTGTGGCGGTGATTCATAAATGTTTCAAATTCTTTTTCTTATAAGGATTCCTTATTCATCCTAGCTACACAAGGAAAGAAGGGCTAGTGGTATTTAATGACAGATTAGTTATTTTTATTATTTTCTTTAATGTTTGGGCTTAATTAAAACTTTGTTTTGAGCTAGGGTCCAAGGCTTGTTTAGATCAGGTTATGGGCTTTTAAGTTTAGGGTTTTGGGCCACTTTTGAGTGGACCTCATACAAGTCCACATAACGGGTCCATTAGGGTTAACTATTCAATAACTATTTAAACTCATGTAAGCTAAAATTTCAGCAGCTTTGATGATCATATTCTGAATTTTTCAGTTTTAATGTGTGAGAGTGATTCTTGCATTCTTCAGTTCTTGAACGAACTAAATCTGACTTATCAAAGATTAACTGACTTCGTGGCGTCATTCTACTCATTCCAATAGTGTTGGTGCCTTGGGGCAGGTTTCCATTGTGTCACACTCTTATCAGACCTATTTCGGTTTTCTGGGATCAGATCTCAATCTTGATTGTGGGTTGCGTGATCAAGTGATCACGAGGTTCAATCTTGATTGCTTCTTTAAGCTTCTTTGCCCTAGCTCTTGTGATTGGTCCAATTGGCACCTCCAATGGATCGTTGGCATGATTACACTTGGTGTTGGGTTAATCCGAATCAAAACACCTTCTGCTCAACGAGATGGTAGATGTAATTTCCAACATATTTTTTTGAATATCCTATAAACTTACAATTATTTGAATTAGCTTCTAACTTTTACATAAGTGTTACATCTTAGTCTTATCAATAGATTTTAATGCACCACTATTTAAAAGGTAAGCAATAGTTTCAAGGACATAGCCTCAAAAAGAAAATAGAAGGTCTGCATTGCTCATTGTAGATCCAATAGAGTTCAATTTTTTCCTTTTAGAAACTCTATCAAGTTATGTATTTCAGGAGGTGTCCATTGTTAAAGAATTCTATTATTTTTCAGATAATGTTGAAATACTTAAGTATTCACTACCTCAATGCGATCAAAGTATTTTGATACTCTCTGCAGTGTATTTTTCAACTTCATTTATGAATTCTTTAAACCTTTTAAATTATTCAAACTTGTATTTCATTAAATATGCATAATCATATCTTGAACGGTCATCAGTAAGTGTAATGAAATATGTATATCCACCTATGACACAAATCATCATTAGTCCACATACATATGTAGTAGACTTAACAATTCTTTAGACCTTTCATTCTTTCTAGTAAAGGGTGTTCTGGTCATCTTACTCAATAAACAAGCTTCACAAGTCCATACTATTCATAATCAAAAGGATCAAAATATCTTTATTTATGTAGCTTATGATTCTTGTTTCATTAATATAATTTAGTCTACACTTCCATAAATATGAAGGATATTATTATCTGATAGATTCTTCTTATAGTTTATATTGAACATGGGACATTTCAAAATCAAGCATATACAAATCATACATAAAAAGAACCATTATTATAAAAAGAACAACATTTACTCTAAAAAATAAATTTAAATTCATTCAAAGCTAAGTGATAAATGGATATAATGTTTCTAGAAAGTATTGAAACAAAAAAAAAAATTATTAAGTTCTAGTATTGGCTATTTGGAAAAGTAAAATAATAAGGTCCTATATCTAATGCAACAATCTTTACTCCATTTCCAACTCATAAGCCTTTATTTAATCTTCTACTTTTCTTTAGCTCCTACATATTATTACAAATGTTAAAACCACATTCGGTATCTAATACCCAAGAACTACTATGTGAAGTAGAAAGATAGTTTTCAATCATAAACATAACTGAAGTAGAAACCTTAACAAGTTTCTTTCCCTTCACGGTTGCAAAATAGTCATTGCAATTCCTCCTTCAATGGTCATCATTGCCATATTGATGACAAATACCCTTATTCTTTACTTTAGAGATAGAATCCTATTCTTCTTCTTCTTAGACATTCTAGAAAACTAAACCAGGAGAATAAGGCCCTTTTTTCTTCTTCTTCTTAAGGGCCTCTTCATCAATTTTAAGCATGTTAAACAATTTCAGCAATGTACTATTTAATTTATTTACATGATAGTTCATAATGAATTGCAAAAAGCTTTGGGGTAATGACTGCATGAATAAGTCAACACTTAATTATGCGAATCTTGTGATCACGCAACCCACACGCAAAGACAACAATTCCCGAAAAGCCAAGTAAATCAGGTTTGATAGGAGTGTAACACAAAGATAACTTGTACCTAGGCACCAGCACTATTGAAAATGGAGACCCCCACCCAATTGATTCGTGAACGAGAAGTATAAGGATGACGCCACGAAGACAGTTGTTCTTCGATAAGTCATTTTTAAGTTCTTTAGAGAACCATGGAAAGGAGATTATCTCACCAACACACACACACACACACACACACACACACAAAGTGCGGCAAACAAGAAGTTTTATTAATCTGAATTGTCTAACCTTATATGTCTAGTTATGCCCTTATTTATAGTGACTGCAAACTAAAATAAACCTTAATGGACCCCTTATGTGAACTTATATGATGCCCACTTACAATTAAACCCAAATAATATAAATAAACCCCAAACTAAGAAGATAATAACAATAAAATAAATAAATCCGAATTTAATATCCTAAATATGATAGGATCATATTTGTTGCCGTTTAGAAGTCCTATATAAGCTAGGAGAATCAAATATGATAGTGGAATTAATTTTGAAATCTTTTTTCCTTTTTGTAGCTAGGATGAATAAGGAATCTTTGTAAGAAAAGGATTCTAAAACATTTATGAATCCTTGCCACACTTGGAAACTATGTTGCAGCCCATTAAAGATCTTTGTAGAATTAGGAGGTTCTGAAAATAAGCTGCCACATCCTTTTAGGAAAAGAATCCTAGCCAAATAGGAAGTCCACAAGTCAAAAGAAAGTAAATAACAAAACCCGTACAGCTTTTGTTGACCCGTGTTTGGATGCCTTGCCAAACTCCGATTGACATGATATTTTAACCCAAGGTAGGACAACATGTCAGGAGACTCCACGTAAAATTTCAGCCCGATCCAATGGTAGGATTGAGAATTATGACTCTTGCCGTAAATATGGATAGTTGCACATTTTACGTTAAAATCCGAATTTAACCTTGCCTGGATCATATCATTCCCTCTCTTTTCAAGATGATTCGTCCTCGAATCACCAACAAGTTGAATGGACAATTCCTTAGCCTCATTTGGAAGCCTTTGGAGTTCTTTTCTTGCCAAAAATCATCACCAACAACTTTGGATGAAAGTAGTAGTCGTTCTATTTCATGTTTCATCATTGCAACATTTTTTCTCCTCTTTTTCTGAAGCTTGCTGCACATTGACTGTTGCCGTTAACACATCAAGTTCTTGCTTCATCTCCCCTAGAATACGAGATAGACTCCTAGATTCTTTTTTTAGAACACTAATCTCTTTCTCTCCCTTTGATACAACCTCTCCTTTTGAATCCTCCTTTTCTTTTGCCATAACATCTAATCAAAATACATGAAATCCCTTCAGTTTCTAGGCTGCCGAAAACCTTCCCGATAGCCTATGGTCTCATACTTAAAACCACCATCACTATTATCATCAACGTCCTCCTCAAAATGCTCATAATCACCCAACTTTGGCCTTTCAGCCCCACTACCATGGTTTGATTTCAATTCAACCCTAACCTTTCTCACATCTTGGGTACATGTTATAGCCATATTACCATGTTTTCCCACCCTCTCAAGTTTTTGTCACACACGTTCCCCATCATGAAATTCATTCTTTCCATCATCTTCGTCATGACTTGTATTTGGAATTTAAGTTCTACATCGGGAGGGCGCGGTGTGTTGTTTTGTTCCAACATGATAGTACCTGCAAAAAGTGGTTAGTGGTTAAAAAAATCCTTACATCACTCGTGTTGTGCTCAAACATTCTTAATATTCTCACACGTTCACACCTTTTGTCTCACCTTCTTGAGGTTCTTGCAGAACTAAAACTAGCACCAAATAGAACCAATCTTAGTTGCGCAATCCAAATATGTATATATGACTCAAGAAGTAATAAAAACCAGAAAACAAGCAAAAACAAAACTGAGATGATAGTTTTGTGAGCAGTAAGTGAATCTATCCGAAATACAAACAAAACTGAAGACTTGAATAACAATAGAAGCGTAATATGCAAAATATGATGAAAGAACACCTAAATATGCAACAGAAAAAAATGAAAACAACAGAAAGAAAGCGAATTTCAAAACTTGACGCAAAACAGACTCGTTTACGACGAGTTAAGTCTGAATCTGGAACCTAAAGTCAATGATGTCTAATTGAGCTAAACTTTAAGATATAGTGCGATATCAACCCAAATAGACAGAATATGAAGTTTAAGCAATTTACGATAAGGTTTGATATATTGACGCAAAAACAATATGAATCAGACCTGATTAGACCTAAATTTGAAACCCAAAGCAAACAATATCCAATTGACCCTAAAATGAATATGTGGTGTGATTAGGGTTCCAGTAATAATTGAATCAAATTTTAGCTCATTCTGAGTTGATTTGGTCAAATTTTTCTTTGTTTAGTTTTCTACGGCAGAAACAAATAAATGCCATTTTGAATGACTTTTTTTTTTCCTCTTTTTTTATGCCAAAGATATATTTTGGTTAGGAACCAAACAAATAACTTTTTTTTTTCTAATATGCTGCCAAATCAAGAGAAGAAGAAATTAGACACTAAGGAATTTTTTTTTTTGCGGAAACAACAAGAAACAAAAATTTCAGAAGGATATAACCTGATTAATGGAGCCAAGCTCTGATACAAAATCATGCGAACCTCGTGATCACGTTGACCACACGTAAAGATAGCAATTCCCGGAAAGCCAAGTAAATCAGGTTTGATAATAGTGTGTCACAAAGATAACTTGTACCTAGGCACCAGCACTATTGAAAACGGAGACCCCCACCCAACAAATATTGATTCGTGAACGAGAAGTATAAGGATGATGCCACGAAGACAGTTGTTCTTTGATAAGTTGTTTTTCAGTTCTTTAGAGAACCATGGAAGAGAGATTATCTCACCAACACACACACACACACACACAAAGTGCGGTAAACAAGAAGTTTTATTAATCTGAATTGTCTACCCTTACATGTCTGGTTATACCCTTATTTATAGTGACTAAAACTAAAATAAACCCTAATTGATGCGAACCTCATGATCACGTGGTCACGCAACCCACACGCAAAGACACCAATTCCCAGAAAGCCAAGTAAATCAGGTTTGATAGGAGTGGGACACAAAGATAACTTGTACCTAGGCACCAATACTATTGGAAACGGAGACCCACCCAATGAATATTGATTCGCAAACGAGAAGTATAAGGATGACGCCACAAAGAAAATTGTTCTTCGATAAGTCATTTTCAGTTCTTTAGAGAACCATGGAAGGGAGATTATCTCACCAACACACACACACAAAGTGCGGCAAACAAGAAGTTTTATTAATATGAATTGTCTCCTTACATGTTTGGTGATACACTTATTTATAGTGACTGCAAACTAAAATAAATCATAATGGACCCCTTATGTGGACTTATATGATGCACACTTACAATCAAACCCAAATAATATAATAAACCTTAAACTAAGAAGAAAATAACAATAAAATAAATAAATCCAAATTTAATATGATAGGATCAAATTTGTTGCACTTTAGAAGTCTTATATAAGCTTGACACGACCAAAAGCTTGATGTCTTCTCCCAAGTGCAGGAGTGTCGAAGTAATAAATAACCCGGCAAGACCGGGGTCGAACCACAGAGAGGTTAATTGTATAAATTATAAATAACAAGACAACAACAACAACAACAACAACAACAACAACAACAATAATAATAATACTCAGTACGTGGCATTGTTACACCTGAGAATGATCTAAAAGATCGGGTCACAGTTTTCCAGCCTATATACTGAGTTTATGAAAAGATCAAAGAGATATATTACATAATATAATTTTTTTTTGGTAAGCTGACTTATGTATTAAAAGAAAATGATACAAAGAATATAATGGGCATACCCAAGATTTACAATGAGGACAGAAACGAAAACCAACAAATGGCTACAGGCTAGCCACAACAAAACAAAAACTTGGACCAACTAGATATACTAGGGGTACAAAAACAACCAGCTAAACATCAAATTAAGAGTCCATGTTATTGACCCTCCAAAGTCTTTGGATCCTTATGTTTTCATCTGTTTGTTGAACATTCCTTATCAAAACAAGCGTAATATAAACAGAATGTAAATAATAATAATAGTAGTAGTAGTAGTAGTAGTAGTAGTAGTAAAAGAAGAAGAAGATGAAGAAATTAATGAGAACTTTAAGATGAAAGATTAATGTAAGAATTAAACAACGATAAAAATAAATGTCAAGGTTAGAGGATCCACTAATGGTACTTCAAACAAGTATAGTATAAACTCTTATTACTCAATTGGAAACCACACATAAAGGAGGTTCCAATCAAATTATAAATTGGTAACATGATTTTTTTTTGGTAAGCTGACTTATGTATTAAAAGAAAATGATACAAAGAATATAATGGGCATACCCAAGATTTACAATGAGGACAGAAACGAAAACCAACAAATGGCTACAGGCTAGCCACAACAAAACAAAAACTTGGACCAAGTAGATATGCTAGGGGTACAAAAACAACCAGCTAAACATCAAATTAAGAGTCCATGTTATTGACCCTCCAAAGTCTTTGGATCCTTATGTTTTCATCTGTTTGTTGAACATTCCTTATCAAAACAAGCTTATCGCGAATGATACATTCGATTTGATCAAAAACCAAATTCGAAGCTTTAGACACATCTGCAAAGATCCTTGCATTCCGTTCTTGCCAGATACAATACACTGTAGCTGCGAAACCCAGTTTACGAGAAAAGTTGACGAAACTTTTTCCATGCCAAGAGACAGTGGCCAATCGAATCCATTCATCCAAGCTTTTTGTCATTCTTGGAATGTCGCATCTATCACAAACATTCCACCATAATGCTTTCGCAAAGGAGCATTCAAAGAACAAGTGGTTGTGATCTTCATTATTGCAGAGACAGAGTGAGCACCTATTGGGACCATGAATACCAAACCGATGAAGTCTATCCTGCGAATAATGATTACATTAGTTATCTTATTCGAATAAAGCTAATAGTTGTAAATGTTGGCAGACATTCATGATTATAACTTATGTTAACTATAAATCAAGTTCCTTGCATAGCTCAGGTGTCGGTTATACCATACAGTATGGGCTATGAAAGTACCAAGTATTTGTTGTACCAAGTGTTATACAACATAAATCTAGATTAACCATTTAACAAGCAAAGTATTAAAAGTGAACAAGATAACAAATATAAAACATGTTAGTATCCAACGTTAAGGTCCATGTTAAGTTTATATTATACTTATTCTTACACCATTAGTATACCTTTTTCACCTTCACATAATTAACTTAGCTAAACATAATGAAAGAAAGAAACATAAATGAACAAGATAAGAACATAAATGAGAAAGAAATTAACTAAGTAAAAGAAAGGAAATGAAGTGCATAAACTTGATATTAATGAAAGCAAAACATAAGCAATACAAAGAGAGAAAGGAAGAGCATGATCTTGATCTGGAAACCAAGATGCCTCAATACATGGTAAGTACCTCCTTTTATAGGCCAAAATTTAGAATTATTGATTTGTTGACTAATTGATGAGTGGGTGGCCATATCTTGACTTGGTGACAATCCTTATCTTCTTGTCTGAACAAGACGTCATTGCTAACATCTTAATTTGCCTAGAATCCTCAGGAATGTTCTAGGAAATTATCTCAGCTTTCCAACAAAAAAAAAATGAGGTCATTTGGACTTCTAGAACTCAAGATATGGGCTAAACACTAAATCTTCGTTGTTCCTTCTTAATAATTTATAATGAGCTATTACTGACAAATCTTCCGATTGGAACCTCCTTCGTGTGTGGTTTCCAAATTAAGTAATAAGAGTTTATACTATACTTATTTAAAATACCATTAGTGGATCCTCTAACCTTAACATTTGTTTTTATCATTGTATAATCCTTACATTAATCTTTCATCTCAAAGTTCTCATTAATTTCTTCATCTTCTTCTTTTACTACTACTACTACTACTAGTATTATTATTACTATTAATATTATTACTATTACTAGTATTATTATTATTATTATTATTATTATTATTATTATTATTATTAGTACTACTACTACTACTACTACTACTACTACTACTACTACTACTACTATTACTATTACTATTATTGCTATTATTGTTATTATTATTGTTATTGTTGTTGTTATTATTGTTGTTGTTGTCTTGTTATTTATAATTTATACAATTAACCTCTCTGTGGTTCGACTCCGGTATTGCTGAGTTATTTATTACTTCGACACTCCTGCACTTGGGAGAAGACATCAATCTTTTGGTCGTGACAGTCTCCGTTTCCAAAAGTGCTGGTGCCTAGGTACAAGTTATCTTTGTGTCACACTCCTATCAAACCTGATTTACTTGGCTTTCCAGGAATTGGTGTCTTTGCGCGTGGGTTGCGTGACCACATGATCACGAGGTTCGCATCATTTGGTATCAGAGCTTTGCTCCTTTAATCAGGTTATATCCTTTTGAAATTTTCGTATCTTGTTATTTCCGCAAAAAAAAAAAATTCCTTAGTGTCCAATTTCTTCTTCTCTTGATTTGGCAGCCTATCAGAAAAAAAAAAAAAAAGAAGTTATTTCGTTTGGTTCCTGACCAAAATATATCAGTTGCATAAAAAAAAACGAGAGAAAAAAAGTCATTCAAAAAGGCATTCGTTTGTTTCTGCCGTAAAAAACTAATCAAAGGAAAATTTGACCAAATCAACTCATAATGCCAAAGTGGGATGATTATGAGGATTTTGAGGAAGACGTTGATGATAATGGTGATGGTGGTTTTAAAGATGAGACCATAGGCTATCAGGAAGGTTTTCGGCAGCCTAGAAATCGAAGGGATTTCATGTATTTTGATGAGTTGTTATGGCAAAATAAAAGGAGGATTCAAAAGGAGAGGTGGCATTAAAGGGACACAAATAAAGAGATTGGTGTTCTAAAAAAAGAATCCAAGAGTCTATCTCGTATTCTCGGGGAGATGAAGCAAGAACTTGATGTGTTAACGGCAACAATCAATGCGCAATAAGCTTCAAAAAGAGAGGATAAAAAATGTTGCAATGATGAAATACGAAAGAGAACGAGTGCTACTTTCATCCAAAGTTGTTGGCAATGATTATTGGCAAGAAAAGAATTCCAAAGGCTTCAAAATGAGGCTAAGGAATTGTCCATTCAACTTGTTGGTGATTCGAGGACGAGTCATCTTAAAGAGAGAGGGAATGATACGATCCAGGCTAGGTTAAATTCGGATTTTGACGTAAAATGCGCAACTATCCAGTTTTACAGAAATAGTCATAATTCTCAATCCTACCGTTGGATCAGGCTGCAATTTTACGTGGAGGCTCCTGACATGTTTTTTTACCTTGGGTTAAAATATCATGTCAATCGGAGTTCGGAAAGGCATCCAAACACGGGTCAACAAAGGCTGTACGGGTTTTGTTATTTACTTCCTTTTGACTTGTGGACTTCCTATTTGGCTAGGATTCTTTTCCTAAAAGGATGCGGTAGCTTATTTTGGGAATCTCCTAATTCTACAAAGATCTTTAATGAGCTGCAACATAGTTTCCAAGTGTGGCAAGGATTTATAAATGTTTCAGAATCCTTTTCTTACAAGAATTCCTTATTCATCCTAGCTACAAAAAGGAGAGAAGATTTCAGAACTAATTCTACCTTCAGATTTGATTCTTCTAGCTTATATGGAACTTCTAAAGGGCAACAAATCTGATCCTATCATATTTAGGATTTTAAATTCGGATTTATTTATTTTATTATTATTTTCTTCTTAGTTTTTGGTTTATTTATATTATTTGGGTTTGATTGTAAGTGGGCATCATATAAGTCCACATAACGGGTCCATTAGGGTTTATTTTAGTTTGCAGTCACTATAAATAAGGGCATCACCAGACATGTAAGGGTAGATAATTCATATTAATAAAACTTCTTGTTGGCTGCACTTTGTGTGTGTGTCTGTGATGGTGAGATAATCTCCCTTCCATGGTTCTCTAAAGAACTGAAAACGACTTATCGAAGAACAACTGTCTTCGTGGCATCATCCTTATACTTCTCGTTCGCGAATCAATATTAATTGGGTGGGGGTCTCCGTTTCCAAAAGTGCTGGTGCCTAAGTACAAGTTATCTTTGTGTCACACTCCTATCAAACCTGATTTACTTGGCTTTCCAGGAATTGGTGTCTTTGCGCGTGGGTTGCGTGACCACATGATCACGAGGTTCGCATCAATAATGTTAGTGCTACTTTTAATGTTGCTGATCTTACATTGTTTGACATAGATTTTAATTCGAGATCGAATCCTTTCGAGGATGGAGGGGATGATGTGGACCAGCCCAGAAACACCAGTAAGGATCCATTACATGTTCCAAATGGTCCAATAACTCAGTCAAAGACAAAGACATTGATACGGTTCAGCCCTGTGATACGACCCAAGTAAGGTCAGATTCTCAATCTGACCGTTGGATCGGACTAATATTTTATGTGGACTCTCCAGACATCTCTTACTACCTTGGGTTAAACATTCAGGTCAATCGGAGTTTGGGAAGGAACCGTAATACTGGTCAACGGAGGCTGTACGAATTTTGTTATTTACTTCCATTTGACTTGTGGACTTCCTATTTGGTTAGGATTCTTTTCCTACAAGGATGTGGTAGCTTGTTTTGGGAATTTTCTAGTTCCACAAGGATCTTTAATGAGGTGCAGTATAATCTACAAGTGTGGCAGTGATTCATTAATGTTTCGGAATCCTTTTCTTATAAGGATTCCTTATTCATCCTAGCTACACAAGGAAAGAAGGGCTGGTGGTATTTAATGACATATTAGTTATTTTTATTATTTTCTTTCATGTTTGGGCTTAATTAAAACTTTGTTTTAAGCTAGGGTCCAAGGCTTGTTTGGATTAGGTTATGGGCTTTTCAGTTTAGGGTTTTGGGCCAGTTTTGAGTGGACCTCATATAAGTCCACATAAAGGGTCCATTAGGGTTAACTTTTGAAGAACTATTTAAACTCAATTTAAGCCAAAATTTCGGCAACTTTGATGAATATTATTTTGAATTTTTCAGTTTTAATGTGTGAGAGTGATTATTACATTCTTTAGTTCTTGAACGAACTAAATTTGACTTATCGAAGATTAACTGGCTTCGTGGCGTCATTCTACTCATTCCAATAGTGTTGGTGCCTTGGGGCAGGTTCCCATTGTGCCACACTCCTATCAGACCTATTTTGGCTTTCCGGGATCAGATCTCAATCTTGATTGTGGGTTGCGTGACCACGATCACGAGGTTCGCATCAGACATTGAAAGAGGCATTGATGTCCTTGATTAGCTTAGATTTCCTTATTTAACTTTGAACAAGTAAGAAAATAAATTTCCTTCTTTGTTGTTGATTTAATTACTTTCCTTCCTAAGTTAGGAAAAACATTAAATAGTCCTCCCCTCTTTAAGAATAAGATATGGCCAACTTTCTTGCTTAATTAGGAGAATAAATTGCTGACTTTTTATCCTTGTAGCATAAAAAAAAAAAAAAAGCCTAACAAGGCTGGTATTAGAACAGACACATCAACCCCTTATTCCACATGAATTGGGCTCTTTTTGGACCTAAACTAAATGAATGAAAGGTTGTCCTTCATGCTCCTTAAATGTCCTGAGCCCCTCTAGGCCCATTTTGCTCCATATGTTATGTACAAGCCCATTCAATGCTTCTTTAAGCTTCTTTGCCCTAGCTCTTGTGATTGGCCCAATTGGCACCTCTAATGGGTCGTTGGTATGATTACACTTGGTGTTGGGTTGATCCGCATCACCAAGGTAGTAAATGTTGTTCACCTACGAGAGGGAAATTGATGCGAACCTCGGGATCACGTGGTCACGCAACCCACAATTAAGATTGAGATCTGATCCCGGAAACCCAAAATAGGTCTGATAAGAGTGTGACACAATAGACACCTGCCCCAAGGCACCAACACTATTAGAATGAGTAGAATGATGCCACGAAGCCAGTTAATCTTCGATAAGTCAGATTCAGTTCGTTCAAGAACCAAAGAATGCAAGAATCACTCACACGTTAAAACTGAAAAAATTAAGAATAATATTCATCAAAGCTGCTGAAATTTGGGCTTACATGAGTTTAAATAGTTAATGAACAGTTAACCCTAATGGACCCCTTATGTGGACTTATATGAGGTCCACTCAAAACTAGCCCAAAACCCTAAACTGAAAAGCCCATAACCTGATCCAAACAAGCCTTGGACCCTAGCTTAAAACAAAGTTTTAATTAAGCCTAAACATTAAAGAAAATAATAAAAATAACTAATCTATCATTAAATACCACCAGCCCTTCTTTCCTTGCGTAACTAGGATGAATAAGGAATCCTTATAAGAAAAGGATTCTGAAACATTAATGAATCACCGCTACACTTATAGATTATATTATAGCTCATTAAAGATCCTTGTGGAACTAGGAAATTCCCAAAACCAGCTGTCACATCCTTGTAGGAAAATAATCATAACCAAATAGGAAGTCCACAAGTCAAATGGAAGTAAATAAATAAATCCATACAGCCTCTGTTGACCAGTATTGCAGTTCCTTCCCGAACTCCGATTGACCTGAATTTTTAACCCAAGGTAGTAGAACATGTTTGGAGAGTCCACATAAAATATTAGCCGGATCCAACGATCGGATTGAGAATTATGACTGTTGCTGTGAACCTGGACTGTTGCGTTTTTTACGCCAAAATTTGAATCTGACCTTACTTGTGATGTGGATCAGCCCAACACCAAGCGTAATCATGCCAACGATCCATTGGAGGTGCCAATTGGGCCAATCACAAGAGCTAGAGCAAAGAAGCTTAAAGAAGCATTGAATGAGCTTGTTCAGAACTTATGGAGCAAGATGGACCTAGAAGGGCTTAGGACATTTAAGGAGCATGAAGGACAACCTTTAATTCATCTAGTTCAGGTCCAAGAAGAGCCCAATTCATGTGGAACAAGGGGTTGATATGTCCGGCTCAATACCATCCTTGTTAGGCTTGTTTTATTTCCTAATGCTACAAGGATAAAAAGCCAACAATTTATTCTCCTAATTAAGGAAGTTGGCCATATCTTATTCCTAAAGAGGAGAGGACTATTAAATCAGCAACAAAGGAGGAAATTTATCCAACCTAATCAAGGACATCAAAAGAAAGGGGGCGGCAACACAAATTTGATTCTAGCATATTTAGGATGGTAATTTTTGGATTTTTATTATTTTTATTATTTTCTTCTTAGGTTTTGGGTTATTATTACTTATTTGGGTCAATTGTAAGTGAGGTTCATATAAGTCCACCTAAGGGGGGTCCATTAGGGTTTCTTTAAGTCTAGAGTCTATATAAATAGAGGCATAACCAAACATGTAAGGTTACGCAATTTTTAGATCAATAAACTTGTTTGCAGCACTTGTGTGTTGGTGGGATAATCTCCTTTCCTTGGTTCTCTAAAGAACTGAAAACGACTTATCGAAGAACAACTGGCTTCGTGGCGTCATCCTTATACTTCTCGTCCGCGAATCTATATTCGTTGGGTGGGGGTTTTCGTTTTCAATAGTGATGGTGCCTAGGTACAAGTTATCTTTGTGTCACACTCCTATCAAACCTGATTTACTTGGCTTTCCGAGAATTGGTGTCTTTGCGTGTGGGTTGCGTGACCACGTGATCACGAGGTTTGCATCATTTGGTATCAGAGCTTGGCTCCTTTAATCAGGTTATATCCTTCTGAAATTTTCGTATCTTGTTGTTTCGCAAAAAAAAAAAAAAAATTCCTTAGTGTCCAATTTCTTCTTCTCTTGATTTGGCAGCATATCAGAAAAAAAAAAAACAAAAAAAAAGTTATTTCGTTTGGTTCCTGACCAAAATACATCAGTGGCATAAAAAAAAGAGAAAAAAAAAATCATTCAAAAAGGCATTCATTTGTTTCTGTCGTAAAAAACTAAACAAAGGAAAATTTGACCAAATCAACTCAGAATGAGCTCAAATTTGATTCTTTTATTACTGGGACCCTAATCACACCACATATTGATTTTGGGATCAATTGGATATCGTTTACTTTGGGTTTCAAATTCAGGTCTAATTAGGTTTGATTCATAATGTTTTTGCGTCAGTCTATCAAACCTTATCGTAAGTTGCTAAAACTTTATATTCTATTTATTTGGGTTGGTAGAGCTCTATATCTGAAATTTTAGCTCAATTGGACATCATTGACTTTAGGTTCTAGATTCGGACTTAACACGTTGTAAACGAGTCTGTTTTGCGTCAACTTTTGAAATTCGCTTTCTTTTTGTTGTTTTCATTTCTTGTAGTTTATTTTCATCATATCCAACATATCTGGGTGTTGTTTTATCATTTTTCATATTTTGTTTCTTTTTTTTTTATTCGAGTCTTTAGTTTCGTTCATATTTTGGATAAACTCACTTGCTACTTGCGAGACAATCATCGCAGTTTTGTTTTGCTTGTTTTCTGGTTTTTATTGCTTCTTGAGTCATATATATATATATATATATATATATATATATATATATATATATATATATATATATATATATATATATATTTGGATTGCGCTGCCAAGTTGGTTTTATTTGGTGTTGGTTTCAGTTTCGCAAGAACCGTAAGAAGGTGAGATGAGAGGTGTGAGCGTGTGAGGACATTCAGAGTGTTTGAGCGAAACACAAGCGACGTGAGGATATATATATATTTTACCACTGACCAATTTTTGCTGGTATTATCATGTCAGATCAAAACAACACACCACCCTAGGTAAGTTCAGAGTGGGAGAACTTACATTCCAAATGCAAGCCATGACACAAATGATTGAGAGGATGAATTTTGTGATGAGAAACGTGTGTGATAGACTTGATAAGGTGGAGAAATGTGGTAACAAGGCTGGTACAAGCACCCAAAATGTGAGGAAGCTTGGGGCTGAACCGAAAGAAAACAGTGGCAGTAGGGCCGAAAGGCCACAGTGGGCTGATTATGAGGATTTTGAGGAGGCCGTTGATGATATTCGTGACGGTGGTTTTGAGGATGAGGCCATAAGCCATCGGGAAGGTTTTCGGCAGCCTAGAAACCGAAGGGATTTTGGGAATAGAACTAGGGGCCAATTCGGCCAAAGGGAAAATTTCCGTAGTGTTGGGGGACATGCTGATTTAGATGGTGATTTGGATTCCATCAAACTGAAAATACCTGCTTTTCAAGGTAAAAACGATCTCGAGGCATATTTGGAGTGGGAGAAAAAGGTGGATTAGATTTTTGATTGCCATAACTATTCGGAGGCAAAGAAAGTGAAATTGGTTGTCATTGAATTCACGGATTATGCACTGATTTAGTGGGATTAGAATGTTATTAGTAGAAGGAGGAGTGAAGAGAGGCCGGTAGTGTCGTGGGACGAGATGAAAGTGTTGATGAGAAGGCGATTTGTGCCTAACCATTATTACAGAGATTTGTATCTGAAATTACAGGGTTTGAATCAGGGTTCTAGGTCGTGGATGAGTATTTCAAGGAGATGGAGATCGCCATGATTCGGGCTAATGTGATTGAGGATCGGGAAGCTACTATGGCTAGATTTATAAATGGGCTGAATAGAGACATTGCGAATGTTGTAGAATTACAACATTGTGTGGAATTGGAGGACATGGTCCATATGGCAACGAAGGTGGAGAGGCAAATAAAGAGAAGGGGCAGTACACGTTTTCAGACCAATTCGGCATCATTTTTCTCAATATGGAGGCCAAATTTTAAGACAAAGGGGGCTGCCCAACCAAAGCCCTAGGCAAGGGACGAACCACCTAAGGCCAAAAAGGATACTCATATGGATGGGAAAGGTAAATCTGAATATCAACCTACTCATGATAGAGATATTAAATGCTTTAAGTGTTTAGGGAAGGGGCACATTGCATCTCAGTGTCCAAACCAAAGAGTTATGCTTACAAGAGACAATGGGGAGGTTGAATCTGAAAGTGAAGAGATGCCACCTTTGGTGGATTGTAGTGATGAGGAGATTGCATATCTTGTTGAGGGAGAGGCCTTGGTTATAAGGTGTGCACGGAACATGCAAATCAAAGAAGATGATGTAGATCAGTAACGGGAAAATATATTTCACACTCGATGTCATTGATAATTGATGGAGGTATGTAGCATAATAATTGATGGAGGTAGTTGTGCTAATGTTGCTAGTGATACCCTTATGAAGAAATTGAATCTGAGTTGTATTAAGCATACGAGGCCTTATAGATTGCAATGGTTGAATGAATGTGATGAAGTGAGGGTTACTAAGCAGGTTCTGATTGCGTTTGCTATTAGGAAGTATTCTGATGAGATTTTGTATGATGTAGTCCCAATGCATGCTAGTCACTTACTTTTGGGGCGTCCATGGCAGTTTGATTAGAAAGCGATTCATGATGGGTTTAGAAATAGGTTCACTATTGTAAACGATGGTAAAACCATCACTCTTGTACCTCTTTCTCCAAAACAAGTGTATGATGATCAAATCAAATTAAAAAAAGAATGTGAGGATGGGAAGAGTGAAAATTCACGTGAGGACAATGGTGAGAGAAAACCATCAGATTCTTTTTTTGGTTCAGCTAAACCTAAATCATTAATTAAACCGGTTGAGAGTGGAGGTAAAAACCGAGGAGTGAAGAAAGTAAGCTTGTGTGATGATAGTTGATACGGTTCAGCCCTGTGATACGACCCAAGTAAGGTCAGATTCGGATTTTGGCGTAAAAAGCGCAACAATCCAGGTTTACGGCAACAGTCATAATTCTCAATCCGACCGTTGGATCGGGCTAATATTTTATGTGGACTCTACAGACATATCTTACTACCTTGGGTTAACATTGCAGGTCAATCGGAGTTCGGGAAGGCACCCCAATACTGGTCAACAGAGGCTGTACAGATTTTGTTATTTACTTCCATTTGACTTGTGGACTTCCTATTTGATTAGGATTCTTTTCCTCCAAGGATGTGGGAGCTGGTTTTGGGAATTTCCTAGTTCCACAAGGATCTTTTTTTTTTGGTAAGCTGACTTATGTATTAAAAGAAAATGATACAAAGAATATAATGGGCATACCCAAGATTTACAATGAGGACAGAAACGAAAACCAACAAATGGCTACAGGCTAGCCACAACAAAACAAAAACTTGGACCAACTAGATATGCTAGGGGTACAAAAACAACCAGCTAAACATCAAATTAAGAGTCCATGTTATTGACCCTCCAAAGTCTTTGGATCCTTATGTTTTCATCTGTTTGTTGAACATTCCTTATCAAAACAAGCTTATCGCGAATGATACATTCGATTTGATGAAAAACCAAATTCGAAGCTTTAGACACATCTGCAAAGATCCTTGCATTCCGTTCTTGCCAGATACAATACACTGTAGCTGCGAAACCCAGTTTACGAGAAAAGTTGACGAAACTTTTTCCATGCCAAGAGACAGTGGCCAATCGAATCCATTCATCCAAGCTTTTTGTCATTCTTGGAATGTCGCATCTATCACAAACATTCCACCATAATGCTTTCGCAAAGGAGCATTCGAAGAACAAGTGGTTGTGATCTTCATTATTGCAGAGACAGAGTGAGCACCTATTGGGACCATGAATACCAAACCGATGAAGTCTATCCTGCGTTGAGAGTTTTCCGTTGGATAGCCACCCAAAGAAGAAATGCATGTCTTGGGACAGCATTCTTGAACCACACGATGTCATGCCAATCAACCATTTGATGATGAATTCTTAGTTGTTCCCAAGCTACTTTGACTGAGAAACTCTGATTTGGCGAATCCAACCAAACAATCTCATCCTTTTGCCCCTTAGGAGTAGAGGTGGAAGGAATAGCTTCTAAAATGGGGTGCCAGCCAATAGCATGAGTGATAGGAATTCTCCATTCTAAGTTATTAATCAGCACGTTCACTCTCGCGTTGTGTTCCATACCTGAATCATAGATGAAACGTTCACCGTAGGTATCAGCGAGCGGGCTGTGAGGATGCCAATTGTCAAACCATAGAGAGGTTGTCATTCCATCTCCGATGACGTGCTTCATCTTCGGCCATGCTAAGGATCTGAGCTTTAGAATCTTTCCCCAAGCCCAAGAGCAGCTTCCTGGCGCCTTGATTGTCCAGAAATTCCTACCTCGCAAGAGATTGGATCTGATCCAAGTAGACCAGATTGAGCCATCTGAGTCATTGCACAAGTTCCAAATATGTTTCAACAAGGCAATCTTGTTCCATTCTGCTATCCTTTTTATGCCTAGCCCCCCCTCCTTTTTTGGAAGACATACCTGATCCCAAGCCACTTTAGCCCTGGTAGTGCTCATATCTGAACCTGACCAAAGAAAGGATCTCATAATTTGCTCAACATTTTTCACTACTTCCCCAGGTAATAGGAATAGAGATGCCCAATAGACCTGGATGGAGAATAAGACTGAGTTAATCAGTTGTACTCGCCCTGCGAAAGAGAGTGTTCTACAGGTCCAATGTCGAACTTTGGCGGTAATTCGATCCACGAGGCCCTTACAATTAACAGCCTTTAGTCTGGACGAGATAAGAGGCACTCCCAAATATTTCATAGGAAGCTCCCCCTCTCTAAACCCAAGAATACTGATAATCTGTTCCCTCTCAGCTCCTAACGAACCGCTCAAGAAGATGTCACTTTTGTTTGGATTTGGATATAGACCTGATAGAACCTGAAACTCTGTGAGTACATTTTTGATCATACGGATTGAATGTACATCCCCTTTGCTGAATATCATCAAGTCGTCGGCAAAGCAAAGATGAGAAATTCTGTCCTTCTTGCATCTCCAGTGGAACTTGAAGTTTTGGTTGGCACTCATATTGCAGAACAGCCCCTGACAGGATTTCCATGCATAGGACAAACAAATATGGAGATAATGGATCACCTTGTCTCAGCCCTCTCCCCCCTTGGAAGTAACCCGCAAGTTCACCGTTGACGTTGATTGAGAATTGACATGATGTAACACAAACCATGATCCAATCAATGACTGTTCTAGGGAATCCCATTTTTATCAACGTAGCATCAACGAAATCCCACCGAACAGAGTCTTAAGCCTTCATCAGGTCTACTTTCATAGCACAACGAGCAGGACCCGTAGTTGTGTGATAGCCTTTCATTAGTTCCTGAGACAAAAGAATATTGTCGCTGATTCTCCGTCCAGAGATAAAAGCTGTTTGATACGGACCTACTAAGGATGGTAAAACAACTTTCATTCTCCCAGCTAGAATCTTCGCGATGCATTTTGTATACTGTATTGCAGCAAGATATAGGACGAAAATCTGTCAACCTCGTAGGATTAGCAACTTTAGGGATAAGGGAAATGGATGTAGCATTCATTTCTTTAAGCATTCTACGAGTCTGGAAGAAGGAGCTAACAGCGTTGATTACATCTTCCCCCACTATGTGCCACATTCTTTTGAAGAAACCTGCGTTGAAGCCATCTGGACCAGGAGCTTTGTTGTTTTTCAAACTAAACATAGCATGCTTAATCTCCTCTCTTGTGACATCTTGTGCTAGTACATGCTGTTGAGTTGCCGACAATTTGTAAAATAATTGCCGATTGCATCACTTCCTCGTTCAGGACCCTAGGCATCTGTTTCACTCCCAATACACGCTGGAAGTATGCAATTACTTCTGATTTGACTGCCTCGTGTCCTTCAGCGACTTCTCCATCCTCCCTTGTAACCGAGAGAAGCTTATTTCTATTCTGTCTACCATTTACTGATTTGTGAAAGTAGCTAGTATTCTGATCCCCCAAGCTAAGCCATTGTATCCTTGCCTTTTGTCTGAAAAAACACTCTTCCGCCCTGACAGTAGAAGCATAGTTACGAACAGCATCTCTTTCTCGCATACGCAATGTTGGATCCTCAGGCGCTGTATGCAGAGCTTGTTGAGCCCTATCCATGTGATCTTTTGCATCTTTGACTCTATCGGAAATATTGGAGAAGTGAGTCTTATTGAAATGTTTAAGTTCCTGCTTTAGCTTCCTTAGTTTGCAACACAGTTGATACATTGGACACCCTCCTGAATGCTGATCCCATACTTTCTTCACCAAGGGCATGAACTCGTCATGATCCATCCACATATCGAAGAATCTGAATGGTTTCTTTATGTTCTGAACATTGCCAGTGACTTTTACCACCATGGGAGAATGATCTGACATACCAGCAGGCAAGAATCTCGCTTCCGACAATGGGAAGTGCAGATTCCACTTCTCATTCACAAGCACTCTATCTAGTTTTCGCATAATCATATTCTCAGGACATTGGTTCGTCCAAGTATAATGCATACCTGAATACCGAAGATCATCCACTTTCGCTTCACGTATACATGTTTCCAATCTGTCCATATGACCAGCCCACGTAGAAGACCCCCCTAACCTCTCTGACTGGTTGCGGATAGCATTAAAGTCGCCCATAAGAATCCATGGGGTTGACTCCCATCCATCACTACGACTCACAATATCAGACCATAAAGCCTCACGTACAGATGCATTATTGTCTCCGTAAATGATTGAAGTATTAAAACAGATATTGGTAGCTAATATCATGACAGAAACATGGATAGCCTGGTCTGACATTCCCAGAACATCCACCTTCACCAAATCAGCATTCCAACAAACCCAAATACGACCACGACAAGAGAAATCATAATTATACAAGAATGACCAATTACGCAGAAGAAGTTGCGAAACATTATCTTTATTCCTATCTCTAACCCGAGTTTCAACCAAACCAAAAAAAACCATCCTCTCTTGATGGATGAGCTGACGCAGTTCTGAATGCTTTATGGGATCATTCAAACCTCTAACATTCCAACATCCAATAATCATAGGGAAATAGAGAGGAGTACCAAACATCAACACACGGATTACCTTGACTTGCCCCCCTCGAGGAGCCAGATTTCTTACTCTTCTTTGAAAAGCCTGGAGAACCCGTTTTCTTTTTTTCTAGAGAGTCTCTAGCCTTGCTAGCTAACTGATTAATAAAAGTTTCCCCGTCAGAAGAAATCGGACTTTGCGGACTTGTTGGGATCAGTGACGTCGACTCCTTATCATCATCTTCCTTACCTGTACCACCTCCCATAACTCCAATATCAACATTCACCTCATGACTAACAGGGTTCATGGTTGCATTACAGATGGTTGAACTTTGATCTAAAGAAGTACATGCATCCCCTTCCTCCGGCACCATGTCTGCTCGTAAGCTCTTCAAAATAAGAGGAGAGGTAGGATTTTCATCTTCATAACAACCAGCATTGGGCACATCTAATGTCGCAGATTCATTCGTATTACAATCAGCACTCTGTAAAGCAGATGCTAAACAACCATTCTCATTACAATTAAGCTCTTTAGATGCCAAACAATCATTCTCACCAATCGTAACACCTTTATTTCGTTTACCAACTACCTGCCATTGAAGCTGATTCTGCTTATTATCTGCATGTTTAGAGTTCACAGCTGCTATTTTCCTTTTGCCCTCTGCCCCCATTGTACGATCATCAACTTTACTGGTAGCACATATCGCTGTGGTATGTCCAAAGACATTGCAATTATTGCACCTTGAAGGAATCCATTCATAATCCGCTGAAATTGTTATGAATAACCCATTTGGACAGCGAAGGTCGTATTCCTTCACCAGCGTTTTCGAAGCTTCTATCTCAACGCAAACTCTTGCGTAGCTAAGCCTTTTACGCAACAATGTAGTAAGGTCAGCATGAAGGGGAACCCCAATAGCACTCGCTACACAACTCAGCCCCTTAACAGTCCAATACTCGAGAGGAACATTGTAGAGCTTAACCCATACCGGAACTCTATCCAGATCATCTTTCAAAAATTGCATGTTCGGATGCCAACGTTTAAGCACCAAAGGTCTGTTGGCCATGTGCCATGGGGCTCTCTCCAGAACATTAGTGGCGCGATCGACAGAATCAAAAGTGAAGAGAAAGAATCCATTATCAGAAGATAAAACTTCGGATAGACCGTGGGAGCCCCATATTCTTTTAGCAATAGAATTAACAACAGGATAGGGTAATTTCTGACCCACGAAATGACCAACTAGAGTGGATTTCCAAAGTTCACAGCCATCCTCAAACACATCAAGTGGAGGAGCTACTGTCACACGACCATCAGTTATTGCGGGGGGAGCAAAATGCAAGTTACGGACTGGATTCATATCAAGGGACATCCTACCCTTATTTTCATCAACATCAGAGCCCTTCAAAGCATTTAAAAAATTCAATTTGGGGCTAAGGTGTAGCTGTTCTTGTTGCTTAGACCCAACCTTCAACTCATCACCTTTAGAACCCAACACAGGAGTCATGTCATGACTATTTAGCATGTCTTGGAGCTCTAATTGTAAAGTATATCCAGATTTAACTCCATTGTGTTGTTCAATGTCAGAGCTAACCATTGGAACAAATTTGACAGCAGAACACAAAGACAATTTGGCAGCATACAAATACTAGAAAAAACTCAGTCCAAGAAGCACTAATAAGCGACCAGCACTATGATTGGAACACCAATCAGTTCAAACATCCCAACGGTTCAAAGGAAGATACACATGTTATGTATAACATATTCAAATATCAGCACAGTTTAACGGTTGGATCGCCGCAGATCTTAATTATACCGAAACTGACCTGAGAATGACGACCTTCTGTTGAACATGTAGACAACGTTGCTGGAGGCGTAATTTCCAATCTCCACCGTTCAGAATGTGTATCATAACCCGATGCATCACATATCCAAAAATAAGCTTGATCCAACGGTGGAAGAAGGAGAAATATGCCGGCGGCTCTGACTATTCCGAGAAGGATTTCTCCAGAAATATTCAAATGGCTGGCTTCCGCAGGAGGAATCCAATATGGACGATCCCTCTGGACAGAATGTAGGCAATATAGATGTTCACAACATACCAAAAAATAGTCTGGATCCAACGGTATAACAAGGCAAAACGGGCCGGCGACTCTGACAGCACTAGGGGGTTTTCCAGAAAATTTCAATTGTCCAGATTTCTTAAACGGCGGAAGCTTTAGAAGATCCCTCCGGTCAGAATGTAGACAATAGTTCAGTTCACAACATAACCAAATCTTGGCTTGATCCAACGGTGGTCGCCGGAGATATGGCTGTTGGAGCACCGCCCCTTTGAATCTTTCCTCTCTAACCTCTCTCTAACCTCTCTCTATAAGTAACTTGGACCTTCGCTGTCCAAATGGGTTATTCATAACAATTTCAGCGGATTATGAATGGATTCCTTCAAGGTGCAATAATTGCAATGTCTTTGGACATACCACAGCGATATGTGCTACCAGTAAAGTTGATGATCGTACAATGGGGGCAGAGGGCAAAAGGAAAATAGCAGCTGTGAACTCTAAACATGCAGATAATAAGCAGAATCAGCTTCAATGGCAGGTAGTTGGTAAACGAAATAAAGGTGTTACGATTGGTGAGAATGATTGTTTGGCATCTAAAGAGCTTAATTGTAATGAGAATGGTTGTTTAGCATCTGCTTTACAGAGTGCTGATTGTAATACGAATGAATCTGCGACATTAGATGTGCCCAATGCTGGTTGTTATGAAGATGAAAATCCTACCTCTCCTCTTATTTTTGAAGAGCTTACGAGCAGACATGGTGCCGGAGGAAAGGGGATGCATGTACTTCTTTAGATCAAAGTTCAACCATCTGTAATGCAACCATGAACCCTGTTAGTCATGAGGTGAATGTTGATATTGGAGTTATGGGAGGTGGTACAGGTAAGGAAGATGATGATAAGGAGTCGACGTCACTGATCCCAACAAGTCGCAAAGTCCGATTTCTTCTGACGGGGAAACTTTTATTAATCAGTTAGCTAGCAAGGCTAGAGACTCTCTAGAAAAAAGAAAAACGGGTTCTCCAGGCTTTTCAAAGAAGAGTAAGAAATCTGGCTCCTCGAGGGGGGGCAAGTCAAGGTAATCCGTGTGTTGATGTTTGGTACTCCTCTCTATTTCCCTATGATTATTGGATGTTGGAATGTTAGAGGTTTGAATGATCCCATAAAGCATTCAGAACTGCGTCAGCTCATCCATCAAGAGAGGATGGTTTTTTTTTGGTTTGGTTGAAACTCGGGTTAGAGATAGGAATAAAGATAATGTTTCGCAACTTCTTCTGCGTAATTGGTCATTCTTGTATAATTATGATTTCTCTTGTCGTGGTCGTATTTGGGTTTGTTGGAATGCTGATTTGGTGAAGGTGGATGTTCTGGGAATGTCAGACCAGGCTATCCATGTTTCTGTCATGATATTAGCTACCAATATCTGTTTTAAATACTTCAATCATTTACGAGACAATAATGCATCTGTACGTGAGGCTTTATGGTCTGATATTGTGAGTCGTAGTGATGGATGGGAGTCAACCCCCATGGATTCTTATGGGCGACTTTAATGCTATCCGCAACCAGTCAGAGAGGTTAGGGGGGTCTTCTACGTGGGCTGGTTCATATGGACAGATTGGAAACATGTATATCGTGAAGCGAAAGTGGATGATCTTCGGTATTCAGGTATGCATTATACTTGGACGAACCAATGTCCTGAGAATATGATTATGCGAAAACTAGATAGAGTGCTTGTGAATGAGAAGTGGAATCTGCACTTCCCATTGTCGGAAGCGAGATTCTTGCCTGCTGGTATGTCAGATCATTCTCCCATGGTGGTAAAAGTCACTGGCAATGTTCAGAACATAAAGAAACCATTCCAGATTCTTCGATAATGTGGATGGATCATGACGAGTTCATGCCCTTGGTGAAGAAAGTATGGGATCAGCATTCAGGAGGGTGTCCAATGTATCAACTGTGTTGCAAACTAAGGAAGCTAAAGCAGGAACTTAAACATTTCAATAAGACTCACTTCTCCAATATTTCCGATAGAGTCAAAGATGCAAAAGATCACATGGATAGGGCTCAACAAGCTCTGCATACAGCGCCTGAGGATCCAACATTGCGTATGCGAGAAAGAGATGCTGTTCGTAACTATGCTTCTACTGTCAGGGCGGAAGAGTGTTTTTTTCAGACAAAAGGCAAGGATACAATGGCTTAGCTTGGGGGATCAGAATACTAGCTACTTTCACAAATCAGTAAATGGTAGACAGAATAGAAATAAGCTTCTCTCGGTTACAAGGGAGGATGGAGAAGTCGCTGAAGGACACGAGGCAGTCAAATCAGAAGTAATTGCATACTTCCAGCGTGTATTGGGAGTTTAGAAACAGATGCCTAGGGTCCTGAACGAGGAAGTGATGCAATCGGCAATTATTTACAAATTGTCGGCAACTCAACAGCATGTACTAGCACAAGATGTCACAAGAGAGGAGATTAAGCATGCTATGTTTAGTTTGAAAAACAACAAAGCTCCCTGGTCCAGATGGCTTCAACGCAGGTTTCTTCAAAAGAATGTGGCACATAGTGGGGGAAGATGTAATCAACGCTGTTAGCTCCTTCTTCCAGACTCGTAGAATGCTTAAAGAAATGAATGCTACATCCATTTCCCTTATCCCTAAAGTTGCTAATCCTACGAGGTTGACAGATTTTCGTCCTATATCTTGCTGCAATACAGTATACAAATGCATCGCGAAGATTCTAGCTGGGAGAATGAAAGTTTGTTTTACCATCCTTAGTAGGTCCGTATCAAACACAGCTTTTTATCTCTGGACGGAGAATCAGCGACAATATTCTTTTGTCTCAGGAACTAATGAAAGGCTATCACAAACTACGGGTCCTGCTCGTTGTGCTATGAAAGTAGACCTGATGAAGGCTTATGACTCTGTTCGGTGGGATTTCGTTGATGCTACGTTGATAAAAATGGGATTCCCTAGAACAGTCATTGATTGGATCATGGTTTGTGTTACATCATGTCAATTCTCAATCAACGTCAACGGTGAACTTGCGGGTTACTTCCAAGGGGGGAGAGGGCTGAGACAAGGTGATCCATTATCTCCATATTTGTTTGTCCTATGCATGGAAATCCTGTCAGGGCTGTTCTGCAATATGAGTGCCAACCAAAACTTCAAGTTCCACTGGAGATGCAAGAAGGACAGAATTTCTCATCTTTGCTTTGCCGACGACTTGATGATATTCAGCAAAGGGGATGTACATTCAATCCGTATGATCAAAAATGTACTCACAGAGTTTCAGGTTCTATCAGGTCTATATCCAAATCCAAACAAAAGTGACATCTTCTTGAGCGGTTCGTTAGGAGCTGAGAGGGAACAGATTATCAGTATTCTTGGTTTAGAGAGGGGGAGCTTCCTATGAAATATTTGGGAGTGCCTCTTATTCTCGTCCAGACTAAAGGCTGTTAATTGTAAGGGCCTCGTGGATCGAATTACCGCCAAAGTTCGACATTGGACCTGTAGAACACTCTCTTTCACAGGCGAGTACAACTGATTAACTCAGTCTTATTCTCCATCCAGGTCTATTGGGCATCTCTATTCCTATTACCTGGGGAAGTAGTGAAAAATGTTGAGCAAATTATGAGATCCTTTCTTTGGTCAGGTTCAGATATGAGCACTACCAGGGCTAAAGTGGCTTGGGATCAGGTATGTCTTCCAAAAAAGGAGGGGGGGCTAGGCATAAAAAGGATAGCAGAATGGAACAAGATTGCCTTGTTGAAACATATTTGGAACTTGTGCAATGACTCAGATGGCTCAATCTGGTCTACTTGGATCAGATCCAATCTCTTGCGAGGTAGGAATTTCTGGACAATCAAGGCGCCAGGAAGCTGCTCTTGGGCTTGGGGAAAGATTCTAAAGCTCAGATCCTTAGCATGGCCGAAGATGAAGCACGTCATCGGAGATGGAATGACAACCTCTCTATGGTTTGACAATTGGGTCATCCTCACAGCCCGCTCGCTGATACTACGGTGAACGTTTCATCTATGATTCAGGTATGGAACACAACGCGAGAGTGAACGTGCTGATTAATAACTTAGAATGGAGAATTCCTATCACTCATGCTATTGGCTGGCACCCCATTTTAGAAGCTATTCCTTCCACCTCTACTCCTAAGGGGCAAAGGATGAGATTGTTTGGTTGGATTCGCCAAATCAGAGTTTCTCAGTCAAAGTAGCTTGGGAACAACTAAGAATTCATCATCAAATGGTTGATTGGCATGACATCGTGTGGTTCAAGAATGCTGTCCCAAGACATGCATTTCTTCTTTGGGTGGCTATCCAACGGAAACTCTCAACGCAGGATAGACTTCATCGGTTTGGTATTCAGGTCCCAATAGGTGCTCACTCTGTCTCTGCAATAATGAAGATCACAACCACTTGTTCTTTGAATGCTCCTTTGCGAAAGCATTATGGTGGAATGTTTGTGATAGATGCGACATTCCAAGAATGACAAAAAGCTTGGATGAATGGATTCGATTGGCCACTGTCTCTTGGCATGGAAAAAGTTTAGTCAACTTTTCTCGTAAACTGGGTTTCGCAGCTACAGTGTATTGTATCTGGCAAGAACGGAATGCAAGGATCTTTGCAGATGTGTCTAAAGCTTCGAATTTGGTTTTTGATCAAATCGAATGTATCATTCGCGATAAGCTTGTTTTGATAAGGAATGTTCAACAAACAGATGAAAAACATAAGGATCCAAAGACTTTGGAGGGTCAATAACATGGACTCTTAATTTGATGTTTAGCTGGTTGTTTTTGTTCCCCTAGCATATCTAGTTGGTCCAAGTTTTTGTTTTGTTGTGGCTAGCCTGTAGCCATTTGTTGGTTTTCGTTTCTGTCCTCATTGTAAATCTTGGGTATGCCCATTATATTCTTTGTATCATTTTCTTTTAATACATAAGTCAGCTTAACCAAAAAAAAAAAAAAAAAAAAAAAAAGACAGCGAAGGTCGTATTCCTTCACCAGCGTTTTCGAAGCTTCTATCTCAACGCAAAGTCTTGCGTAGCTAAGCTTTTTACGCAACAATGTAGTAAGGTCAGCATGAAGGGGAACCCCAATAGCACTCGCTACATAACTCAGCCCCTTAACAGTCCAATACTCGAGAGGAACATTGTAGAGCTTAAACCCATACCAACTCTATCCAGATCATCTTTCAAAAATTGCATGTTCGGATGCCAACGTTTAAGGCACCAAAGGTCTGTTGGCCATGTGCATGGGGCTCTCTCCAGAACATTAGTGGCGCGATCGACAGAATCAAAAGTGAAGAGAAAGAATCCATTATCAGAAGATAAAACTTCGGATAGACCGTGGGAGCCCCATATTCTTTTAGCAATAGAAATTAACAACAGGATAGGGTAATTTTCTGACCCACGAAATGACCAACTAGAGTGGATTTCCAAAGTTCACAGCCATCCTCAAACACATCAAGTGGAGGAGCTACTGTCACAGCGACCATCAGTTATTGCGGGGGGGAGCAAAAATGCAAGTTTACGGACTGGATTCATATTCAAGGGACATCCTACCTTATTTTCATCAACATCAGGAGCCCTTCAAAGCATTTAAAAAATTCAATTTGGGGCTAAGGTGTAGCTGTTCTTGTTGCTTAGACCCAACTTCAACTCATCACCTTTAAGAACCCAACACAGGATTCATGTCATGACTATTTAGCATGTCTTGGAGCTCTAATTGTAAAGTATGTCCCAGATTTAACTCCATTGTGTTGTTCAATGTCAGAGCTAACCATTGGAACAAATTTGACAGTAGAACACAAAGACAATTTGGCAGCATACAAATATACTAGAAAAAACTCAGTCCAAGAAGCACTAATAAGCGAAGCAGACTATGATTCGGAACACCGATTCAGTTCAAAGATGCCAACGGTTAAAAGGAAGATACACATGGTTAATGTATAACATATTCAAAACATTCAGCACAGTTTAACGGTTGGATCGCCGCAGATCTTAATTATTTTTTTTTTTTTTTTTTTTTTTTTTTTTTTTTTTTTTTTTTTTTTTTTTTTTTTTTTTTTTTTTTTTTTTTTTTTTTTTTTTTTTTTTTTTTTTTACCCGAAACTGACCTGAGAATGACGACCTTTGTGAACATGTAGACAACGTTGCTGGAGGCTTAATTTCTAATCTCCACCGATTCAGAATGTGTAATCATGAACCCGATGCATCACATATCCAAAAATAAGCTTGATCCAACGGTGGTTGGAAGAAGGAGAAATATGCCGGCGGCTCTGACTATTCCAGAGAAGGATTTCTCCAGAAATATTCAAATGGCTGGCTTCCGCAGGAGAATCCAATATGGACGATCCCTCTGGACAGAATGTAGGCAATATAGATGTTCACAACATACAAAAAATAGTCTGGATCCAACGGTATAAACAAGGCAAAACGGGCCGGCGACTCTGACAGCACTAAGGTTTTCCAGAAAATTTCAATTGTCCAGATTTCTTAAACGGCGGAAGCTTTTAGAAGATCCCTCCGGTCAGAATGTAGACTAATTAGTTCAGTTCACAAACATACCAAATCTTGGCTTGATTCCAACGGTGGTCGCCGGAGATATGGCTGTTGGAGCACCGCCTTTGAATCTTTCCTCTCTACCTCTTGTTTCTATTGTTATTCGAGTCTTCAGTTTCTAGTTCACAAGGATCTATTAATGAGTTTGCAATATAATCTCCTAGTGTGGCAAGGATTCATTAATGTTTCAAGATCCTTTTCTTATAAGGATTCCTTTTTTTTTGGTAAGCCTGACTTATGTATTAAAAGAAAATGATACAAAGAATATAATGGCCATACCCAAGATTTACAATGAGGACAGAAAACGAAAACCAACAAATGGCTACAGGCTAGCCACAACAAACAAAACACTTGGACCAGCTAGATATGCTAGGGGACAAAAACAACCAGCTAAACATCAATTAGATGGACTCTTCATTTTGATGTTTAGCTGGTTGTTTTTGTTCCACTAGCATATCTAGTTGGTCCAAGTTTTTGTTTTGTTGTGGCTAGCCTGTAGCCATTTGTTGGTTTTCGTTTTCTGTCCTCATTGTAAATCTTGGGTAATGCCCATTATAATTCTTTGTATCATTTTCTTTTAATACATAACGTCAGCTTACCAAAAAAAAAAAAAAACAAGCTTATCGCGAAATGATACATTCGATTTGATCAAAAACCAAATTCGAAGCTTTTAGACACATCTCTGCAATAGATTCCTTGCATTCCGTTCTTGCCAGATACAATACACTGTAGCTGCGAAACCCAGTTTACAGAGAAAAGTTGACTAAACTTTTTCCATGCAAGAGACAGTGGCCAATCGAATCCATTCATCCAGCTTTTTGTCATTCTTGGAATGTGGTTCGCATCTATCACAAACATTCCACCATAATGCTTTCGCAAAGGAGCATTCAAAGAACAAGTGGTTGTGATCTTCATTGTATTGCAGAGACAGAGGGAGCACCTATTGGGACCATGAAATACCAAACCCGATGAAGTCTAGTCCTGCGTTGAGAGTTTCCGTTGGATAGCCACCCAAAAGAAAAAATGCATTCTTGGGACAGCATTCTTGAACCACACGATGTTCATGCCAATCAACCATTTGATGAAATGAATTTCTTAGTTGTTCCCAAGCTACTTGACTGAGAAACTCTGATTTGGCGAATCCAACCAAACAATCTCATCCTTTTGCCCCTTAGGAGTAGAGGTGGAAGGAATAGCTTCTAAAATGGAGTGCCAGCCAATAGCATGAGTGATAGGAATTCTCCATTCTAAGTTATTAATCAGCACGTTCACTCTCGCGTTGTGTTCCATACCTGAATCATAGATGAAACGTTCACCGTAGTATCAGCGATCGGCTGTGAGGATGCCAATTGTCAAACATAGAGAGGTTTTTGTCATTCCATCTCCGATGACGTGCTTCATCTTCGGCCATGCTAAGGATCTGAGCTTTAGAATCTTCCCAAGCCCAAAGAGCAGCTTCCTGCGCCTTGATTGTCCAGAAATTCCTACCTCGCAAGAGATTGGATCTGATCCAAAGTAGACCAGATTGAGCCATCTGATCATTGCACAAGTTCCAAATATGTTTTCAACAAAGGCAATCTTGTTCCATTCTGCTATCCTTTTTATGCCTAGCCCCCCCCTCCTTTTTGGAAGACATACCTGATCCCAAGCCACTTTAGCCCTGGTAGTGCTCATATCTGAACACTGACCAAAGAAAGGATCTCATAATTTGCTCAACATTTTCACTACTTCCCCAGGTAATAGGAATAGAGATGCCCAATAACCTGGATGGAGAATAAGACTGAGTTAATCAGTTGTACTCGCCCTGCGAAAGAGAGTGTTCTACAGGTCCCAATGTCGAACTTTGGCGGTTGTAATCTCGATCCACGAGGCCCTTACAATTAACAGCCTTTAGTCTAGTTCTGACGAGATAAAGGCACTCCCAAATATTTCATAGGGAAGCTCCCCCTCTCTAAAACCCAAGAAATACTGATAATCTGTTCCCTCTCAGCTCCTAACGAACCGCTCAAGAAGATGTCACTTTGTTTGGATTTGGATATAGACCTGATAGAACCTGAAACTCTGTGAGTAACATTTTGATCATACGGATTGAATGTACATCCCCCGTTTGCTGAATATCATCAAGTCGTCGGCAAAGCAAAGATGAGAAATTCTGTCCTTCTTCCTTTGCATCTCCAGTGGAACTTGAAGTTTTTGGTTGGCACTCATATTGCAGAACAGCCCTGACAGGATTTCCATGCATAGGACAAACAAAAATATGGAGATAATGGATCACCTTGTCTCAGCCCTCTCCCCCCTTGAAGTAACCCGCAAGTTCACCGTTGACGTTGATTGAGAATTGACATGATGTAACACAAACCATGATCCAAAATCAATGTTTACTGTTTCTAGGTAATCCCATTTTTATCAACGTAGCATCAAACGAAATCCCACCGAACAGAGTCATAAAGCCTTCATCAGGTCTACTTTCATAGCAACAAACGAGCAGGGTCATAAGCTTCTCTATAAGGATTCCTTTATTCATCCTAGCTACACAAGGAAAGAAGGGCTGGTGGGCGCCGCCTATTTAATGACAATTACTTATTTTTATTATTTTCTTTCATGTTTGGGCTTAATTAATAGTTTGTTTTCAGCTAGGATCTAAGGCTTGTTTGGATCAGGTTATGGGCTTTTTAGTTTAGGGTTTTGGGCCAGTTTTGAGTGGACCTCATATAAGTCCACATAAGAGGTCCATTAGGGTTAATTTTTCAAGAACTATTTAAACTCATGTAAGCCACAATTTCGGCAGCTTTGATGATTATTATTCTGAATTTTTCAGTTTTAACGTGTGAGAGTGATTCTTGCATTCTTCAGTTCTTGAACGAACTGAATCTGACTTATCGAAGATTAACTGGCTTTGTGGCGTCATTCTACTCATTCCAATAGTGTTGGTGCCTTGGGGCAGGTTTCCATTGTGTCGCACTCACATCAGTTGGTATCAGAGCTAGGATCCGAAACAAGGTCATATCATTCTGTTATTTTCATTTTTTTTTAGTGTCCCTTAAGTTTTTCAGTGTTTGCATCCATCTTCTTATTCTTCGTGTCTGTGTCATCTAAGCAAAAAAAAAAAAAAAAGTTTATATTTCATCTTGTTACTGCCTCTAATCATATCAGTTTGTTAAAAAGAAAAAAAAATCAGAAAGAAATAGAGAAAAGAGTGATTAGTTGAAATTTGAAGGATCATTCAATTTTTGCCACAGAAACACAAATCTTGGTGAACCATAAGCAAACCACCTCGGAATCAATGTAAACTTCATATTTCCGTCTATAGGGGGTGGGATTGCATGATATATCAAAGTTGGCTATTCTGATATTATATTGCTTGAGGTTTTAATTTCGAGTTTTCAATTCTGCCGCAAAACACTACTCTTAGTGAAACCCTAGGTAAAACACCTTGGAATCTATTGAAACTTTATATTCTGATTATTGGGTATGCGATTGCACCACACATTAAATTTGGGATCATTTTGATATCGGTTTCTGGAGGTTTTAATTGGAGGTTCAATTCTGCCGCAAACTGATCATACAAAGAGTTTGGGTTACCTAGAAATAAAGATAACGACCTATAAATTTATTTTTGGTGATTTCATAGTATTTTTAATACTAAATATTAAATTAGAGGTCATATTGGATATCGGTTTCTTTAGGTTCCTTGAAACTGGGTCTTGTTTTCGTAAAAAACGGTCTTCTTTAGTTCCACAAGGATCTTTAATTAGTGTATGCAATATAATCTCCTAGTGCGGCAAGGGATTCATTAATGTTTCAGAAGTCCTTTTCTTATAAGGATTCCTTATTCATCCTAGCATACACAAGGAAAGAAGGGCTGGGTATTTAATGACAATACTTATTTTTATATTTTCTTTCATGTTTGGGCTTAATTAATAGTTTTGTTTTCAAGCTAGGATCTAAGGCTTGTTTGGATCAGGTTATGGGCTTTTAGGTTTAGGGTTTTGGGCCAGTTTTGAGTGGACCTCATATAAGTCCACATAAGAGGTCCATTAGGGTTAATTTTTCAAGAACTATTTAAACTCATGTAAGCCACAATTTCGGCAGCTTTGATGATTATTATTCTGAATTTTTCAGTTTAACGTGTGAGAGGGCTGGTGAGGATATTAAGAGTGTTTGAGCGAAACACGAGTGATGTGAGGATTTGTTTTTCACTAACCAATTTTTGCAGGTACTATGTCAGAAACAAAACAACACACCGCGCGCCTCCCGATAGTAGAACTTAAATTCCAAATGCATGCCATGGACGAAGGATGATGGAAAGAATGAATTTCACGATGGGGGAATGTGTGTGACAGACTTGAGAAGGTGGCAAAACATGGTAATGTGGCTGGAACATGTACCCGAGATGTGAGAAAAGGTTGGGGCTGAATTGAAATCATACCATGGCAGTGGGGCTGAAAGCCAAAGTGGGTGAATTATTTGAGGATTTTGTTGAGGAGGACGTTGATAGATAATGGTAGATGGTGGTTTTAAGATGAGACCATAGGCTATCGGGAAGGTTTTTGGCAGTCTAGAAACCGAAGGGATTTCATGTATTTTGATGATTGTTATGGCAAAAGAAAAGGAGGATTCAAAATACCCATAGGAGAGGGTGGTATCAAAGGGACATAAATAAAAGATTTGGTGTTCTAAAAAAAGATCCAAGAGTCTATCTCATATTCTCGGGGAATGAAGCGTAAGAACTTGATGTGTTAACGATAGCAGTCAATATGCACAGCAAGCTTCAAAAAGAGAGGAGAAAAAAATTGGTGCAAAATGATGAAATACAAAAGAGAACGGGTGTTGGGACTACTTTCATCCAAAGTTACGTTGGCGACGATTGTTTGGCAAAAGGAAAAAAAGACTTCCCCAAAATGAGGAGCGCTAAGGAATTGTCCATTCAACTTGTTGGTGATTCGGAGGATGAATCATCTTGAAGAGAGAGGAATGATTACTCGATCCAGCAAGGTCAAATTTGGATTTTTGACGTAAAATTCGCAACTATCCAGTTTTACGGAAATAGTCATAATTCTCAATCCTACCGTTGGATCGGGCTGAAATTTTATGTGGAGGCTCCTGACATGCTTTCCTACTTGGGTTAAAATATATCATGTTCAATCGGAGTTCGGAAGGCATCCAAACACGGGTCAAAAAGAGGTTGTACGGGTTTTGTTATTACTTCCTTTTTGACTTGTGGACTTCCTATTTGGCTAGAATCCTTTTTCCTAAAAGGATGCGGCATCTTATTTTGGGAATCTTCTAATTCGTACAAAGATCTTTAATGGGCTGCAACATAGTTTTCAAGTGTGGTAAGGATTCATAAATGTTTCAAAATCCTTTTCTTACAAGGATTCCTATTCATCCTAGCTACAAAAAGGAAAGAAGATTTCAGAACTAATTCTACCTTCAGATTTGATTCTCCTAGCTTTATATAGGACTTCTAAAGGGCTACAAATCTGATCCTATCATATTTAGGATATTAAATTCGGATTTATTTATTTTATTGTTATTTTCTTCCTAGTTTAGGGTTTATTTATAATATTATTTCAGTTTAATTGTAAGTGGGCATCCTATAAGTCCACATAAGGGGTCCATTAGGGTTTATTTAGGTCTAGAGTCAGTATAAATAAAGGCATAACCAGACATGTAAGTTAGACAATTCAGATTAATAAAACTTCTTGTTTGCCGCACTTTGTGTGTGTGTGTGTGTGTTGGTGAGATAATCTCCCTTCCATGGTTCTTTAAAGAACTGAAAACGACTTATCGAAGAACAACTGTCTTCGTGGCGTCATCCTTATACTTCTCGTTCGCGAATCAATATTCGTTGGGTGGGGGTTTCCGTTTTCAATAGTGCTGGTGCCTAGGTACAAGTTATCTTCATGTCACACTCCTATCAAACCTGATTTACTTGGCTTTCCGGGAATTGGTGTCTTTGCGTGTGGGTTGCGTGACCACGTGATCACGAGGTTCGCATCAGAGTGTGCGGCAACAGATTGAAAGGAGGAATCGTGTGTATGCGACCAAAGCCAATAAAGGGCGCAAAAATATTGTCTTTTAGCCCAGCGATTAGGTTTGGGTGCATATGCGCAAGGAGAGATTTCTGGCCCATAGGAAATCAAAGCTACAACCATGAGGAGATAGGCCGTTTCAGACAATGCTTATAAAGTTGATTTGCCAGGTGAGTATGGTGTTAGTGCTACCTTTAATGTTTCTGATCTTACTTTGTTTGATGTAGGCGATGATTCGAGGTCGAATCCTTTTGAAGAGAGAGGGGATGATGCGGATCAGCCCAACACCAAGCGTAATCATGCCAACGATCCATTGAAGGTGCCAATTGGGCCAATCATAAGAGCTAGGGCAAAGAAGCTTAAAGAAGCATTGAATGGGCTTGTTCAGAACTTATGGAGCAAGATGGACCTAGAAGGGCTTGGGACATTTAAGGAGCATGAAGGACAACCTTTAATTCATCTAGTTCAGGTCCAAGAAGAGCCCAATTCATGTGGAACAAGGGGTTGATATGTCCGGCCTAATACTAGCCTTGTTAGGCTTGTTTTATTTCCTAATGCTACAAGGATAAAAAGCCAGCAATTTTATTTCTCCTAATTAAAGTAAGGAAGTTGGCCATTCTCTTATTCCTAAAGAGGGGAGGACTATTTAATGTTTTTCCTAAACATAGGAAGGAAAGTAATTAAATCAGCAACAAGGGAGGAAATTTATCCAAGCTAATCAAGGACATCAAAGGAAAGGGAGGCAGCAAACACAAATTTGATTCTAGCATATTTAGGATGGTAATTTTCAGATTTTTATTATTTTTATTATTTTCTTTCTTAGTTTTTGGGTTATTATTACTTATTTGGGTCAATTGTAAATGAGCTTCATAATAAGTCCACTAAGGGGGTCCAATTAGGGTTTCTTTAAGTCTAGAGTCAGTATAAATAGAGGCATAACCAAACATGTAAGGTTACGCAATTTTAGATCAATAAACTTGTTTGCAGCACTTGTGTGTTTGGTGGGGATAATCTCCCTTCCTTGGTTCTCTAAAGAACTGAAAAAGACTTATCGAAGAACAACTGGTTTCGTGGCGTCATCCTTATACTTCTCGTTCGCGAATCTATATTCGTTGGGTGGGGGTTTTCGTTTCCAATAGTGTTGGTGCCTAGGTACAAGTTATCTTTGTGTCACACTCCTATCAAACCTGATTTACTTGGCTTTCCGGGAATTGGTGTCTTTGCGTGTGGGTTGCGTGACCACGTGATCACGAGGTTCGCATCAACTTGGGTTGTATCATAGGGCTGAACCATATCAATCATGGTCCATGACAAAGCTCAATTGGCCTAATTTCTCAATATAGCTAATTACTTTCAAAACATGAATATTCACTAAGGAACCATCTTTCATCTTGTAGCAGAACAATTCTTTAAAGGTCTCATACCTCTCAATCCTACTGGTTGCATCAAACAACTCTTTAAGATGCATAATTATAGTATGGACTTCCATATTCTTATAATGCCTTTGAAGTTCAGGTGTCTTGCTGACTAACATCACACATGTAGCCTACTCATGCTCATTAATATAACATTGATGTATTCCTAACTTCTTCATCAATATCCTCATTAGGGGTAAGATGAATTACCGCCAAAGTTCGACATTGGACCTGTAGAACACTCTCTTTCGCAGGGCGAGTACAACTGATTAACTCAGTCTTATTCTCCATCCAGGTCTATTGGGCATCTCTATTCCTATTACCTGGGGAAGTAGTGAAAAATGTTGAGCAAATTATGAGATCCTTTCTTTGGTCAGGTTCAGATATGAGCACTACCAGGGCTAAAGTGGCTTGGGATCAGGTATGTCTTCCAAAAAAGGAGGGGGGGCTAGGCATAAAAAGGATAGCAGAATGGAACAAGATTGCCTTGTTGAAACATATTTGGAACTTGTGCAATGACTCAGATGGCTCAATCTGGTCTACTTGGATCAGATCCAATCTCTTGCGAGGTAGGAATTTCTGGACAATCAAGGCGCCAGGAAGCTGCTCTTGGGCTTGGGGAAAGATTCTAAAGCTCAGATCCTTAGCATGGCCGAAGATGAAGCACGTCATCGGAGATGGAATGACAACCTCTCTATGGTTTGACAATTGGCATCCTCACAGCCCGCTCGCTGATACCTACGGTGAACGTTTCATCTATGATTCAGGTATGGACCACAACGCGAGAGTGAACGTGCTGATTAATAACTTAGAATGGAGAATTCCTATCACTCATGCTATTGGCTGGCACCCCATTTTAGAAGCTATTCCTTCCACCTCTACTCCTAAGGGGCAAAAGGATGAGATTGTTTGGTTGAATTCGCCAAATCAGAGTTTTCAGTCAAAGTAGCTTGGGAACAACTCAGAATTCATCATCAAATGGTTGATTGGGCATGACATCGTGTGGTTCAAGAATGCTGTCCCAAGACATGCATTTCTTCTTTGGGTGGCTATCCAACGGAAACTCTCAACGCAGGATAGACTTTCATCGGTTTGGTATTCATGGTCCCAATAGGTGCTCACTCTGTCTCTGCAATAATGAAGATCACAACCACTTGTTCTTCGAATGCTCCTTTGCGAAAGCATTATGGTGGAATGTTTGTGATAGATGCGACATTCCAAGAATGACAAAAAGCTTGGATGAATGGATTCGATTGGCCACTGTCTCTTGGCATGGAAAAAGTTTCGTCAACTTTTCTCGTAAACTGGGTTTCGCAGCTACAGTGTATTGTATTTGGCAAGAACGGAATGCAAGGATCTTTGCAGATGTGTCTAAAACTTCGAATTTGGTTTTTGATCAAATCGAATGTATCATTCGCGATAAGCTTGTTTTGATGAGGAATGTTCAACAAACAGATGAAAACATAAGGATCCAAAGACTTTGGAGGGTCAATAACATGGACTCTTAATTTGATGTTTAGCTGGTGTTTTTGTACCCCTAGCATATCTAGTTGGTCCAAGTTTTTGTTTTGTTGTGGCTAGCCTGTAGCCATTTGTTGGTTTTCGTTTCTATCCTCATTGTAAATCTTGGGTATGCCCATTATATTCTTTGTATCATTTTCTTTTAATACATAAGTCAGCTTACCAAAAAAAAAAAAAGAATTGGATTTTCAAGAACATATAACCTTTTTTTCTTACTTGAAAACAATTCTTACATTATAGTACCAGTTCAAGAAGATTGGTCTACTCAATTTATTAACATCAAGTAGTTGTATATGGATATGTTACTATTCATTTTAATTGATCAACCTATTCATATGAAGATAATCAGTATTAGTTTTATGCATACATATTTAAATCCAAATCCAAATAAGGTCCTTAATCTTAACTTGGTCTCCCACTACTTTCTTGCAAATTAATAGCCTTTACCATGAATTCAGGAAATCTCGCTTAGATCTGCTAGTAGTAGGCTAGAGTCCTATTTAATTTATATGACCTTAAGTAACTCAGAAAATCAAAATAAAATAAATTAGGTGATACGGTTCAGCCCTGTGATACGATCCAAGTAAGGTCAATTACGACAACAGTCATAATTCTCAATCTGACGATTAAATCAGGCTAATATTTTATGTGGACTCTCCAGACATGTTTGCCTACCTTGGGTTAACAATTCAGGTCAATTGGAGTTCGGGAAGGCACCGCAATACTGGTCAACAGAGGCTGTACGAATTTTGGTATTTACTTCCATTTGACTTGTGGACTTCCTATTTGGTTAAGATTTTTTTCCTACAAGGATGTGGCAATTGGTTTTGGGAATTTCATAGTTCCACAAAGATCTTTAATGAGCTGCAATATAATCTACAAGTGTGGCAATGATTCATTAATGTTTCAGAATCTTTTTCTTATAAGGATTCCTTATTCATCCTAGCTCCACAAGGAAAGAAGGGTTGGTGGTATTTAATGACAGATTAGTTGTCTTTATTATTTTCTTTCATGTTTGGGCTTAATTAAAACTTTGTTTTGAGCTAGGATCCAAAAGCTTGTTTGGATCAGATTATGGGCTTTCAGTTTAGGGTTTTTGAGTCAGTTTTGAGTGCACCTCATATAAGACCACAAAAAGGGTCCATTAGGGTTAATTTTTCAACTATTTAAACTCATGTAAGCCAAACTTTTAGCAAATTTGATCATTATTACCTCTGAATTTTTCAGTTTTAACGTGTGAAAGTGATTCTTGTATTTTTCACTTCTTCAATTAACTGAATCTGACTTATCGAAGATTAACTGGCTTCGTAGCATCATTCTACTTATTCCAATAGTGTTGGTGCCTTGGGGCAGGTTTCCATTATGTCACACTCATATCAAACCTATTTCAGCTTTTCGGGATCGGATCTCAATCGTAATTGTGGGTTGCGTGACCACGTGATCACGAGATTCGTATCAAATACCCTATAAGTAATTAGATAGAAGTTGCAGGGGTAGATTTGTAATTTTCCCCCTTAAGATACCCTAATCCAAGTAGTAGGTGCATAATCATAATTATCACTTTGTCATTTTCTTCTTGTTGTTGCAAATGTTGATGTCGACATGGTTTGCCCATGTCAGTGGCAGCCCTTAGTAGTGGCACCATTGTTGTTGTTGTTGCACTTGGTGGCAATGCATGGCATTAACCCTTGCTTTACCCTAGACTGGTGTTGCACATAATGATGCTTGGTACTATTGTAGGCTTCTGCAAGCAGTGAATGGTTGTGCATATAACACAATCATGCGTTCTAACTACATTGTTGCCACCTAAAAGCCTTTTTTTTTTTTTTTTTTGTAATTTCAATGGTGGATTCCAGCCAAATCTGAAAAATCCCGCCATATCTAGCTAGAACAATAGTCGAGATCTTCTTTTTTCTTTCGAAAAACATGAAAGAGAGAAAGAGAGAGAGAGAGATAATACTTGGGGAAAAATAAATTTGCACATAAATTTAATTCGCAATTAACGCCAGTAAGAATTAAAACATGCAATTCACAACCTTAATTATCTAATGAATGCTCCATTACCGCTATTGGGTTTTCATAAACACATACACGCATCAAAAATAGTAAATTTAAATTTGTAGGAGTCCCAAAGATCCTATTAGAAAAATTTAGAGTTGTTTAGGATTTATACAAAGATTTTCTGATATGGTTTAGCCCTGTGATACGACCCAAGTAAGGTAAGATTTGGATTTTGGCGTAAAAAGCGCAACAATCCAGGTTTACAGGAACAATCATAATTCTCAATCCGACCATTGAATCAGGCTAATATTTTATGTGGACTCTCCAGACATGTTTGCCTACCTTGGGTTAACAATTCAAGTCAATTGGAGTTCGAGAAGGCACCACAATACTAGTCAACAGAGGCTGTATGAATTTTGTTATTTACTTTCATTTGACTTGTGGACGGAAGGTTAGGATTCTTTTCCTACAAGGATATGGCAGCTGGTTTTGGGAATTTCCTAGTTCCATAAGGATCTTTAATGAGCTGCAATATAATCTACAAGTCTTGCAAGGATTCATTAATGTTTCTTATAAAGATTCCTTAATGACATATTTGTTATTTTTATTATTTTTTTTCATGTCTGGGCTTAATTAAAACTTTTTTCTGAGCTAGGTTCCAAAGCTTGTTTGGATTATGTTATAGGCTTTTCAGTTTAAGGTTTTGGATCAGTTTTGTTTGAGGGTCAGTTCAATCCATAAGAGTAGATCCATTAGGGTTAACTTTTCAATAACTATTTAAAGTTAGGTAAACCAAAATTTTGACAGCTTTGATGATTATTACTTCTGAATTTTTCAGTTTTAACGTGTGAGAGTGATTCTTACATTCTTCAGTTATTGAACGAACTGAATCCGACTTATCGAAGATTAACTGGCTTCGTGATGTCATTCTACTCATTCCAATGGTGTTGGTGCCTTAAGACAGGTTTCCATTGTGTCACACTCCTATCAGACCTAGTTCGGCTTTCTAGGATCAAATCTCAATCTTAAATGTGGGTTGATCACGAGGTTCGCATCATTTTCTAAAGATCATATGTTTTTTTTTCTTTGAATATTTACTTCAAGGCTAGGTTGTCACAAGATAAATTTAGATTTGTTCAGGATTTATATAAAGATTTTCTAAAGATCATATTTTTTTTTCTTTGAATATTTACTTCAAGGCTAGGTTGTCACAAGTTATCCACCAGTCTCTAATGATAATACACATGAACCATAAGTGAAAATCCTTATAGAAGATAGAGATTATTGAATATTTAGAAGATAGAGATTATTGTACCTTATAGTGCCAGCTCTTTCCTTATGTATTTTTAGATTTTTACATGGTGTACTTTTCTCACCACTTTCTTTTTCATAGGAAATAAGAGGTATAATTCTATTTGATAGGAAAACCTAAAAAACCCTATAAATGGAAAAAATTTAATTTTTCCCTTAAATAATGTCACATATATATGAGATAATTTTAAAAATTTATTCAATCAAGTTTCTATAATGTTTATAAGTCTAGAATCCCCTGTATTAAATGAATTCAATTTCTATGTTTTATATATAATCAAGTCACACTTGATTAATTATGCAATTTTAATTTCAAACCAATGGTTTTTATGTGTGTAACCCATTAGGATTCCTAATTGGCCTAAATATAAACCACTCAAATATTTTCATATAGTTTATGTTATACTCAATATTTGCTCGTTTGTTACCCTTGATTAAGACAATGTGTAGAAAGAATCAAAGTATAACATTTCTTATATAATATAACTTAGTGATCTTAAGTCTAAGGATCATTTACACAACTATCATTGGAACCTTTTTATAGAAATAAGTGATCTCTCTATATGGAATTCTCTTGCAGGTCAATTCAATCTACATGTTATATGATAACACTTGTATATTAGTTTTAGGTATCCCTCATACCTCAATTTATGAGAGCAACTGCTTCCATTCATAAAAGGAAGAAATATAATATGCATTAATCTCAACAACTTTAATTTTATAATTTTCTTTGCAAATTTTTTTGTCCCATAAACTTTATCTTTACTCTAGATTCATTAATAAAATATAAATAAATATTAAAGATAAAACAAAGCCTTTATTAATAATAAAATATGTTTTACATGAATAAAATCAGTGTTACATGTAACCAACTGATTGGCTATAGGGCACATATATTTACCATCAACTCATGCTCTTGGTTCCCTTTATCAAACTCTATAAGACTTATCAAAGTTTAATTGTCTTTGTAGTATTCTTCCTTATACTTCAAGTTCTTGATTTGTTATAATCAAATGGTTAGGGTCTTTCACCTCATAACTTTGATTTCTTGGATCGAGTAATCATTGGGTTAAGTTTTTTATCAATCTAATTTTAGCTTTATTGTATTATTTCTATCTTGTTTGTGGACTCTAATGTTATTACCCCTTGAAAACATCATAGGCCAAACAAAACAAGCCTTCTTCATTTTAGCCAAACACATAAGCCTCATCTCCTAAGCCCAACGCTTAGCCTTATTTTGGTTTTTTTATTTTTAAAATTATTATTTTTTATTTTAATTGAAATACACTATAATTAAAATACTTAACATGATTTTAATTATTTAATTTCACCATAGATCTTGCATAATATCATAAGTTTTTATGGAAATGTTAAAAATTGTTTTTTTAATTATTATATATACCTATTGCAGAGGTACAAATAAAAAATATGCACTTGAATATTCAATAAAAATATCTTTTATCATTTTTAATAGTTTTGACATTATTTTATCGCATTATTTGTTTCCTTGAATCACATATTAAATATTAAATATTGAGATATTATTTTAATATATATTTTTTTTAATTTTGCCATAGTTTTTAATAAAATACCTAACCAGAGGTGGTTTGTAGTATTTGTCCTTTTTAATTTTTATACATTGAGCAAACAACAAATAATCCGATCAATAAATACAAGTATTTGCCACGCTTGTACATATATACCAGACTAGGCCTATGCATGCCTAGGCCTTTCTCTTTGGAGACCAAAAGTGTGGGCTTTACCTCCTAGGCTTATAAAATGTTTTTTTTAATCTAAAATAAATCTTTTTCAAATTAATTATTACAATGTTATTTGAAAATTACTTAATTATGTTATTGCTTTTAAATGAAATTAGAGCTTTCATGATTATATTTATAATATTTTTTTTAATAATTATATATGAGCCTAATATAAAATAATTTGCACATAGATTTTCAAGGAAAATAAAATATATATATTATTGATTTTATATAGTTTTTATAAATTAATTATTCTTTTATTTTTTCATACATCCAGATAAAATTTATGAAGATATTTTTGTTTTTGTTTGAAACTTGCTTTTTAGATAATACTAATATTTTTTTCAAAAATAGAAAAGAAAAAGAAAAAAGGCTATAAATAAAAAAATTGTTAAGAAAATTAAGTTTATAAAAAAATGGGATCTTTGTTTCAAAAATGCATTTTTCACTCTTTAATTTAAATTATTCAATTATTTTTTAATATTTATTTCAATTAATTTGGGTTTTTAATAAAAAATGACATTATAAATAACAAAAAAAGATGTTTTCCATTAAAAAAATAAAATAAATAATGGAAAATTTTAATTAAAAAAATATTTTTTCTGTTAGAATTTAAATATTTTAAACTCTTACTAATATTTATTTTAATTATTATATAATTAAATAAAAAATAAGGTTTGAAAATTGCTACACGGCATTAAGGCAAGGGTAAAAAACTAGTAATTACCTAAATATACTATCCCCACCCGCCGCAAGTAATAACTCTATTTGTACAACTAAATTTGACTAGTTCTAATTCCATTGGGTCTATATATTCGATAAATAAAACAGATAGCTAGATTGTACACCACCTACACGGTCTCTAAACTAGACCTTGGTCCTTATATTAACCGGTTTAACTTTTGCATTCGTTACTAAATAAACACTTTACTAAGAAAAGAAACAATTGAACCAAGTTATTAGAAACGAGTAATAAACACTTCCAATTAATTATATATGTACTTTCTTATTCATATTGAAAAAATAAATGAATATTTATTGCTTTGAAGTATATGCTTCCCGGAAAAAGTAATATTTCATACACCCCTCCCTTTTATTTATTGCTATTGTCAACCATGTTTGGTAAAGGAAAGGCAGGAGCTGACTTTCGTTAAGGTACTAAAACAAGGGACCGTCTCTTCTTGGGCTGGTTTAGCCTTCAACCTATCTCTAAACCCTATAAAGTTAATTAATTGATGGTACGTGGGAAGCTTTATGACAGAGTGTCCCCTAATGGTTATATTATATTGGGTTATTAAGTTCTGGTTGGCAGTACACATGGATAAAGTTTATTTTGATCAACTCGTAGATTAACTTTGTGTTCAAATTTGTTTGTTTTTATTACAAGGTAAATTAATTTTATTTTGTGCAGTTTTCAAATTTAAAATGTGATCTTCAACCATGCATGCATTAGAGTTTTCAATAAAAAAAATTATGTCTGTTCTAATTTCTAAACTTTATAAATGCATGTTTGCATTTCATATGAGTAAAAAACATGTAATAATTATTATTTGTCTAATTTTCTTTCACAGCCATTTACTTAGATATCAATTATATTATTTTAGTGCTTTTCTAAATTTGAAGGTTTGTTTCAAGTATATCTTTTGGGATAATTTGAATTGAAAAGTCTTTGACCTGCCTTTTTGAAAATTTTACAAGTCATGTATCTCCTTTGTTAGTGATGGACTTATTCTTTTAACTCTGTATTTTTAAAATGATGAGTAATTTGTAGCTTTAAAATAATGAGTTTATTCGTTTTTGTATCTAACGGTTCAAGTTCAACCTTATATTTCTTATAATCAACATTTGATTATGTGTTTGAAATTGGTTGTTGATACGATTCAATATATGGTTCATCCTTGGGTTTTTCGCAATGAGTTTTTATCTAGGGATGCATTTAGTTAGATTGATGTTCTTATGGATTATGGGTTCAATCCAATTTTTTTAGTGCGTAATTCGGCTAGATTAGGACAGGTTATGCATGTGATGTTTTTAGGTAGTAAAGAAAGTTTATTTGAAGTATATTTTGGGCATGGTTTTGTCACTATTAATGAATATGGGTTTGGGCCATATGGGGTTCACAGTTGGCTTAGGTTAGTTAAGATATTGAGATCAAATCAGATTTGTTTGGGGTTGATTTTCTAATTCTACAAAGACTTAAATCAGCAAAATATACTCCTAAAATTCAAGGAAATTTTGTTCATTAATTTCCCTATTATTTAGGAGAATATTTATCAATAAATGATGAAGTTTCCTAGTAAACAAAGGATGCTAAGGGGTTTGCTAGATCTTATTTCCTCTCCTAGTTTAAGAAGGATTAATTAATAATTCTCTTAGTTTAAAAAAGGAAATTAAATTGGTAGGTATAAAAGAGGAAGATTTTCTTCATTAATTATCCATGTAAAATAATGAAACCAAGCACAGCAAGACAAGAAGACTTCAAAATTAATTTCACATTCAAATTATATTTTCTAGTCTATTTGGAACTTTTTAGGGGTTGCAAATCTGATTCTAGCATATCTAGGATATTACTTTTGGATTTTTATTTTCTTCTTAGTTTTTGATGTATTATTACTTATTTGGGTCAACTTTGGAAGTGAGCTCAAATCAGCCCATATATGGGGATCTATTAAGGTTGTTTGAAGCATTATATAATTGTTTTGTATGCTGAAAAGCAGGTAGCCATGGATTTATGAAATAAATTTTGTCTTTTGTGTAGGCAACACGTTATCTTTATTGGGACAAAAATCAAATCTGACTTTTCAATGTATAACTGATCTTGTAGCGTCATTTGATTCAATTCCAATAATGTTGGTGTCTTGGAACATGTTTGTATTGTGTCACACTTCTCAAACCTGATTTTCAGTTTTATTAGGGAAATATCATCTTCGTTTGGAGTTGCTTGACCATGTATTCAAAAGGTTCGTATTAGCATCTCCTTAGAATAGTGAGCGAGAATTGTTATTTTTGTGAATAACTTGTTACATTTCCATATTCATAACATCTCTTGTTACATTTCCATATTCATAACATCTCAGTATTGCTTCATGGAACTCATCCTTTAGCAAGCATCAACCCGAAGCTTTAGAAAGAGAGAGGTCCCTCTTAAAGTAACATACTGGGATTTTGGTTATATTATATTCAATTATATATGCATGAATATGGTTTTTACCAAATTTTAAATATTTTATTTCTGGATTACTAAAGAATGCCAATCTTTTTTTTTTCTTTTTTTCAAACTTAATCCTGAATAAGTTATTTTCCCTAATAACTAATCACTAATGATATTTTTAATTAAAAGTTAAGTTGTTAATATCATCATAAATCAATCAACACATGATCTATACTATTATAAAGCAAATGATCAAGGAAAAATTACTAAAAACATTTTATGTTTTTGACCACGGTAAATCTGTGAACTCAATCAATGAAAAAAATTCTAAAATATTGCAGGTTTGTCATTACAATTATTTTAATATCCAAAGTGCCCTTATAATTTTTTGCATCTTCATCCCTCCTTGCCACCATTTATGCATGATGAGAACCAACAAGCACCATGAAAAGATCCATTATAAAGTTAATAGCCAAGAAGATTAAAGAGGTGGTTTTGAGCTTTATTTTTTATAATATATAGTTTTACGCTAATAAGTATAACTTTCAATTTGATTGTTGAATCGAGTTGAAATTTTAGTAGAAGATCTCAGAGGCTTCTTGTTTTTTTTTTTTACAAGGTTAAGACTTTATAGCATTAGGGGTTTGAAAATGCTTTGTGATAAAGATAAAAAACTATTATACGAGAATTGTATTATTTTTCTAGTTGATTAAGAGTATTTTTCCCTTTTGATTTATGGATTTAGACAACATAGGTAATAGTTTTTTTCATATTCAATAAGGAAAACTTGGTAGCAAGGGGAGAAGTTAATTGTTAAATCCATATTGATTAAGGATTCAAAGTTAACAACTTTTCCAAATCAAAGTTTCCATGTTAATTAAGGATTCCAAGTTAGCAACTTTTTTCTTTTATCCCTAGGACATGCAAGTTGGAAATACACATACATACACAAGCTTGAATGTTTTTGGCTTTCTTTTTAGGAATTCAACAATTGTTTTTTGGACAACAAACTTGCAACAACTTTTGAGTTTTGTTTTAAATAACAAACTTGAGTTTTTGGTTTGTAATCTTTTCCTACTTTGAGTTTTATTTCACATACTTTGGGTTATTTTTTAAAATTGGATTTCATATTAGCCCATTAGGGTTAAGTTTATTTTGACACTATAGATAATCTTTTGTAAGGATTACAATAAATAATGGGTTATTATTGATTTTATCACAAATTTTATATGCTTGTGTGATGATTGCTCATACCTATTGGTTCTTCATTGAACCATCTTCAAATTATCAAAGATCAATTTTCTTTGTGATGTTTTTCCTTATACTTCTAGTTTGCAATTCCATATAATCATTGGGTTGGTGTCTTCATACCTATTGTGTTGAGTTTTTCTTTATCTTTAAATTTGATTTTAGCTTTCTTGGATTGTTTTTTCTTTTGTATGGGTTTTAAGATTTTTACCCTTCGAGTTCGCATCATTGCATTATTTTCTTCCCCAATTAAAATCTTTTTTTATTTATTTATTTTACATTTTGGATCTCTTATCTTTATTATTATTTTCAAATCTATGTGATGCAAACTTGAAAGACTAAACCTTATAACTCAAATTAAGAATTGAAATACTCATACAAGAAATCTAAAATCACATTAGAAAAACCTGATCCATTGATTATATGAACAAGAATTGAAAGTATATGGTTAGAACGCTACAAAAATGATCTCTTTGATAAGCTATGACAAGTTCAATGAAGAATCAAAAGTAAAAGTACTCACACAATTTTTTTACATCCAAAAAATAAAAGGTATTTATATGTTTACGTGAACAAAAATAAACTTTAATTAACTATGACCTTTTATTTATACAAGACCCAAGCTTTGTGTTTTATTTTACTAATACTTTTAAGTTAGTTATTTTGGTTTAAGTGAACTCTCTTGCTTTTGATTTTACATTGAACTTTTCAAAACTTATCAAAGAGATCATCTTTGTGGTGTTTCTAACTATATATCTTTGATTTTTATTCCAATAATCAATGGATCGAGGTTTTCTAATATAATTTTAGCTTTTTGGGTAAGAACTTCAATTCTTAATTGTGGATTACAGGGTTTTTGTCTTCCAAGTTCAAATCAACATTATAAAACAAAACAAAATTAAAGTAAAAATCTTTTCAATCATCTTTTTCTCCATCATATATCAAACCATTTCAACCATCTCAATTAAAAATAAGTTGATGTAAAGTGAAAATATGTTCATTCGAGGCATCATAATAAACACTTTTATATGCTTCATCAACCTTTCTATTTATGTGAGGTATTCTATCGAGCATGTTAAATGCATCATTAATTTTCCTATTTTTTTTTACATAGATAGAGATCAGTAGATCACTCTTGATGATGGATGCATCTTATCTCCACAAGGAACAACCTTAATATGTACAAAATCAAAGGCAAAAAAATCACTACTACAATAAAAGCCACCAGTAGCCACGTCAATAATAGCCATCGTAATAACAATATTAACCACCAATAGCAGAAGTAGTGGAAGTAATAACTATAACATCCACCAGTAGCAGTATTAATAGTAGCCATCGTAACAATAACAACAACAACGAATAACAACCATTAATAATGATATCAACAATAACTGGTATAAACATAAAATAAACCTAATTGATTAGGTTTTCACTCAATTTCAATTTAAGATCCAAAACAAACCTAGTTAATATATAAAGAAAAGAAAATCATAAATCGAAAACTCTAATAATAGTTTTTTTTATTTGTTATTGGTGGGTTTTTTTTTGTTATTTCGACTTAAATAGTTATTTGACCTTGTTATGTTTTGTTTTTATTTGTCATTGTCACACACATTTTCCCTTTTTAAAAAGCATTGATTTATGGATTCGAAGGATGATCAGGATGAAAGAGCAACAAACAAGGCATGGACTTATGATTTGCGATAAAGAAAGAAACCACAAGGTGTATAGGGAAATGATGGTTTCTTAAAAAGAAAGGTTGAGCCACTTCTATCTATAAGGAAAAGACATTCATTTTACGATAAGAAGATTCCATTCTTATCATCTTGTGTCAATTAGTAAAAGAAAAGAGAATAAAGACCATATGATTAGAATAATATGCATCACCAAAGGTGCCAATTAAGACAATTATAAGGTCTAAAATTAAAAAGACTTGATTGGGTTAAATCAAGATGTTTGGGTTAAAAAGTTGCAAATTTGCCAAATTAGACCTTCATGTACTATTTAAGCCATATTTGAAACTACAAGTTGAATGTTGTTGCAATTCTAGTTGAGATGAAAACTAGATATCCCAAGATTTCTATCTATATATCGCATGGCAAATAACTTATTCAAACAAATCTACCAACAAACAAGGATAGTCAAGAAAAGATTGTTTTCCATATAATTTGTAGATTCTTACAAGGTAAGGATTTAACTACACGTGGAATCTTTATTTTATAAGGATTACTTACTTTCTACGAATATCAATTAGGCAACAATCCTTATTTTGCAAGGATTTCTTATGCAATAACTATCTTTATTAGAAGCGATTTTGAGCTTGTTTTTTCTAATGCATATTTGTACACTAACAATCGTAACTTTTGATCCAACCATTGAATTCGGTTAAAAGTTTTCCAAAAGATTCTAAATGCCTTGTTTCCAAAACATTTCATAGCAACTGAAGTTTTGGAAGGCCTTGCGATAGGTGTAAAAAGCTATCGTGTGAGATTTACATTATTTTTCTAGTTGCTTTGAGATTATTTTTTCTATTTTATTTAGAGTTATTTTGTTATTTTTAGATTTATTTAGGATTCACGTAGCATAAAAAAGATTATTTAGCTTATATTTAGTTTTATTATATTGGTTTTTATTTTAGAATAATATTTTGTGTGTGGCGAGGTTGTTCATACTGTTGGTTCTTCATTGAACTCTTTAGGACTTATCAAAAATTAAATATCTTTTTGGCTTTCATCCTCATACTTTTAGTTCTTGATTTTTTATAATTAAAAGGTTTGAGGTCTTTCATCCAATAACTTTGGTTCTTTGGTTCAAGTAATTATTGAGTTTAGTTTTCTATCAATATAATTTTAAGTTTCTTAAGTTATTTATATCTTGTTTGTGGGTTTGAGAGTTCTTACACTCTAGTATACAAACATTAAAGCAAGATTTTAAAATCAAGTTTTCTATATCTATTTTTTCTTTCTTTCTTTCTTTATAGTTTGTTGTTTTTTCAGTCTTGAATTTCAGGTAACTAGTATTTAAAAAACGTTTTTATCAAGATTTATCTATAATGATGTGAACCTCATGATCACATGGTCACGCAACCCACACGCAAAGATAACAATTCCTGGAAAAGCCAAGTAAATCAGGTTGATAGGAGTGTGACACAAAGATAACTTGTACCTAGGTACCAGCACTAATGGAAACGGAGACCCCCCACCCAACGAATATTGATTCGTGAACGAGAAGTATAAGGATGACACCATGAAGACAGTTGTTCTCGATAAGTCATTTTTCAGTTCTTTAGAGATCCATGGAGGGAGATTATCTCACCAACATACACACGCACAAAGTGCGGGCAAATAAGAAGTTTTATTAATTTGAATTGTCTAACCTTACATGCCTGGTTTATGCCCTTATTTATAGTGACTCCAAACTAAAATAAACTCTAATGGACACCTTATGTGGACTTATATGATGTCCACTTATAATTAAACCCAATAATATAATAAACCCTTAAACTAAGAAGAAATAAAAAATAAAATAAATAAATCCGAATTTAATATCCTAAATATGATAGGATCAGATTTGTTGTCCTTTAGCTAGGAGAATCAAATATGAAGGTAGAATTAATTCTGAAATCTTCTTTCCTATTTTGTAGCCAAGATGAATAAGAAATCCTTGTAAGAAAAGGACTTTGAACATTTATGAATCCTTGCCACACTTGCGAAAATATGTTGCAGCCCATTAAAGATCATTTTTTTTTCTGGAAAACTGAGTCAATTTCCTACAACTTTCATGTTTTCCAGTGGACCCAGTTCGAATGGTAGAATTTTTGTTTTATTCAGACAAGAAGATAAGGATTTTCACCAAGTCAAAAGTTGGCCACCCACTCAACAATTATTATCAAATCAATAATTCTGAATTTTGGCCTATAAAAGGAGGCATTTGCCAATGCATTTGGGAGCTTGGTTTGTTCAATACCAAGTTCATGCTCTTTATTTCTCTCTTTATATTTTTTGTAATTTTTAAGTTTTGCTTTCATTAATATCTTGTTTATGCTTTTCATTTCCTTTCCTTTACTTAGTTAACTTGTATTTTCTTTATGTTCTTGTTTTGTTTATTTATGTTTCTCTTTTTCATTATGTTTAGCTAAGTTTGTTATGTCAAGGTGAAAAAAGGTTACACTAATGGAGTGTAAGAATAAGTATAGTGTAAACTCAACATGGATCTTAATGTTTAATATTAACATGTCTTATCTTTTTATCTTACTAATTCTTAATACCTTGCTTGTCAAATGGTTAATCTAGATTTATGTTGTAAATACTTGTACAACAAATGCTTGGCAACTCTCATAGCCCAACCGTATGGTATTACCTGCACTTGAGCTATGAAAGGAACTTGATTTGTTGTTAACATCAGTTAATATCATGAATTCCTGAATAATATTTAAAAGTTTGGTGTTATGTAAATAAGATAATTAATATGAGATCATGCTAATAATTTAATGAGCTATTAATGATAAATCATTCAATTGGAACCTCTTCCGTGTATGGTTTTCTAAATTGAGTAATAAGAGTTTATATTATACTTTATTTGAAATATTATTGGTGGATCCTCTAACCTTGACATTTGTTTTTATCATTGTTTTAATCTTTACATTAATTTTCCATCTCAAAGTTCTCATTAATTTCTTCCTCCTCCTCTTCTTTTTATTACTACTACTACTACTATTACTACTACTACTACTATTATTATTACTACTATTATTAGTATTATGTTATTATTATAATTATTTACATTCTATTTATATTATATAATATATCTCTTTGATCTTTTCATAAACTCAGTATATAGGCTGGAACCTGTGACCCGATCTTTTAGATCATTCTTAGGTATAAACAACGCCACGTACTGAGTATTATTATTATTATTATTATTATTATTACTATTACTATTACTATTACTATTACTATTACTATTACTATTATTGTTGTTGTTGTGTTGTTGTTGTTGTATTATTGTTATTTATAATTTATACAGTTTAACTTCTTTGTGTTCGACCCCGGTCTTGCCGGGTTATTTATTACTTCGACACTCCTGCACTTGGAAGAAGACATCAATCTTTTGATTGTGTCAGATGCCAATTAGTCCTAATTACAAGGTCTAAAACTAAAAAGATCCAAAAGGAATTGATTGGGTTAATTTAGGATGTTTGGGTTAAGACGTAACAAATATGCTTACACATGAAATTTTACTACAATTCTAGTTGGGATATAACTTGACATCCCAAACTTTCTATTCAAAACTTACCCATATAAAAGAGAATGACGTGTTTTGAAGTTTTGATTGAAATCTATTGATAAACAAGGAAAATCTGAAAAAAAAAAAAATGTTTTTCATATGATTTGTGAGTTCTTACAAGGCAAGTATTTAATTACATGTAGAATTCTTATTTTGCAAGGATTCCTTACTTCCTAATAGGATAAATTAGGCAACAATCTTTATTTTGTAAGGACTTCCTTAATATAGTAACAATCCTTATTATTCAAGGACATTAAATGCAATTTTGGGCTTATTCTTCTATTTTGTAATTTTATACTAACAAGCATAACCTTTGACTCGATCGTTGGATTGGGTTGAAAGTTGGTTAATAGATTTTAATGGCTTTATTTTCTATAGGATAAAACTTTTTATAACAATCAAAGTTCGAGAAGGCCTTATGATAAAACCTAAATGTGCAAGATTTACATTATTTTTTTAGTTGGTTAAGTATTATTTTTTTTCTATTTTATTTAAAACTCTTTTGTTATTTTCCAACTTTTATTTAGGATGTTTTACCTAGTATAAAAAAAAGGTTATTTAGTTTGTATTTGTTTTAGATTAGTTTTTTGTTTCAAAATAATATTTATGTATGGCAAGGTCACTCATACTCTCGAATCTCCATCAAAATCTTCATGACTTATTAAAGATTAATTATTTTTATAGTGTTCATCTTTATACTTTCAGTTCTTAATTTGTTATAATTAAAAGTCTAAGGTGTTTCATCTAATAACTTCAGTTCCTTGACAATCATTATGTTAGATTTTATTTCAATCTATTTTGAACTTTCTTATATAAATTATACCTTGTTTATGAATTATAGGGTTCTTACCCTTTGAATTCACATTACCATAACCCTTACCACATATAGAAATTTGAGAAACCAATTACAAGGGAAAAAAAAGTGAAGAAAAGTGGTCTCATTAAGAGAAATATTTGGTGGTGGTGAGAGAGATTCAATGATATACAAGGTTCTTATCTAGAGGTGGTATGCAAGGAGAAAAATGGAGAATGTTGATATGGTAGTGGTTTAATGTTAGGGTAGGAAGAAGGTTGTTATGGTAGTGGTTTTATGCTAATCAATGTTGGGGTGAGAAAAAGGTTAGCATGGTGGTGGTGGTTTTATGCTGGCCACTGTTGGTATATATATTCTACGTTCTTTTTCTCTCTCCTTAACTAAAATATCCTCCCCTCGCTCTTAAAATTTCTCAAATTTCATAACCACCATAACACTCTTCACACCAACAATGGGTAGCATGAAACCATTTTTATCTTTTATATATAATTTCTCAAATAAGTTTATATATATATATATATAAAAGCATTTTTGTCTTTTATAAAAATGTTATGCAACATTTTTTTATAATGTTAGAAAAGAAGGTCCAGGTTGTGAAAAACTCTTTTAGCATGTCATTAAACCCAGCCCAACATGTCAACCATTAAACCTCCTTACCCAACTTCTTTTCTAGAATGAGCTTTAAATTAAAAGTTTGGAACATTGTCTTGACGTGACCCTATTAACTAGTAAGTTCAAAAGGCAACCAATGTGTGTTGATAAAAAAATATGGTTTGATGGTTTTTTTTTTTGAAAAAATAAAGATGATATTTTTTAAAAATATTAAGACTGTGACATATTGGATCAACTTTGATTAACCCTTCAAATTCATAACTCAAGCTAAGATGCTCACCCTACATATATAAGGATCCGTGAACCCATAGATAAATTAATTTCCTCGTAAGAAAGCTAAGATCATGTTTGAATTTGAGCTTAACCTAGCAAGAATCGTGTTATGAAGAATCAAGACTATAAAAAAGACCACCCCCACCTACGCCTATATCAAGACATGACCAAGAAGTATAGAAAAAAACTACAAAGATTAGTCAATCCTTCAATAGATTTAAGTAGTTCATCAAAGAATCAAAGTAATAAAAATCATTCACCACATATAGACACAATATGTTTTTTTTATTGTCAAAAACTGAATAAATAAATCATTATATAAGATTATTTATAAGTAAACCCTAAAACTAATGGGTTAGACAAGCACCCAATTTAAATAAAAGCCCAAATTAGTTAAAATAAGGTTTGAAATAATAAAGACAAATCAAAAATAGTCTAAGATTATTTTTCACCCTTTTTCACAAATGATAGTGAAAAATATCGAAAAGAAATAATTGTTAAAGAATCCTTGCTAAACAAAAACTATTTGTAAAATAAGAATTAATTTATGACCAATTAATTCTTCTTGTTTGATATGAAATCCTTGTAAAATAAGTAAGTCAAAGGGTGTCATATGAGTCCCCAATAACATTAAAGGTTCCTTGTAGTGAATGGAATCCACACCTCTTAAGAAAACAATATATTTTTTTTTTCCATTTTCGCACTTTGTTGATAGATTCTAGGCCCAACTTCAAACATGTTGTTCTCTCTTATTCGGATGAATTAGTGAGATTACAATGTATTATTGGAAAGCTATAAATATCTAGTTTCCAACACAATTGAAATAGTATCCAAAATCCTTTTGTAGCTCCAGTTATGACCCAAAAAGTAGACAAAAGGTCTAGATTGACAGGTTTAAGTCTTTTTAACCCAAACTTCTTAACTTAGTTTATTGAACTCTTCTTGGACCACTTAATTTTAGGCCTTAGAACAGACTCAATGAACACTCATAATGGATCATTTGATGTCGTGGTCAAGATCGCATCAAGTCATGAACACGATTATAATGAGCTAACTCAGTTAACCCATTTGTCTCTTTCTTTTCTCTCCCATTCTTCTTTCGTTGATTGGGCTCAAGTGAATTGAAGATTTATTAGATAATCATGGAATAAATTGAATGATGAGGGCAAAAAGTGTCTGGCAAGGGCAACACTTGCACTAATATGTGAGGAAGGTTGTCACATTAGGAAGATGCATGCAATTTTCTCTAAGCTCCGATGATGGCCTTAGTTATACCTTTGGAATTATCTTGACCAACTTCCTTTTATGGCATCACATGATGGCAATGCAACTTTGATGTATCTCTAGTGACTTTTTTTTTCTTTTTCTTTTTTTCCTTTCCCCTCTCCTTGACCTCTACACATGATTTCTTCTCCTTTTCTCTTCAAGGATGAAAAAGGGTTGCATTTTTCTTTTCTTTTTTTCATTTTTGATTGTAGTCCTTTTATTCTTAATCTTTTGAAAAAAAAATTCTAAATAATTTTTTTGGAAAATTGAGTGTTAATTTAATGACATGATACTTTTTCTTCTTTTTAATTTTAGCACTTGGTTATTTTACCATCTTTGCCTTTTAACAGATAAAAACACCAATTAGAAAAGGAAAAAAGAAGAAATTGATCAATCCATGCATTTGTTTTCATGATTTTTTCGTAATACTTGTTACAATGTCAAATTATTCATTAAAAAGATGTACCATGTAATTTGAAATTAAGGGTAAGTAAACAAGATTGTTAATTTAATTCAACATGTATTCTAAATAATATAATTAAATGATTTAATATTTTTGTTTCATGTATAAAAAATATAATAAATTATTAATTAAATTTAAATTATATATAAAATATAATTTAATTTCACATGAAATTCAGTTTAAACATGCTGTTAATTTAACATGAGAGTCCAAGATCGAAAAATTCAGAAGGAAGAGACAAGAAATCCGAGTTCCACCAACGAGGACATAACATAAATGACATGAGATCCTTGGGTGTTTCCATCCAAAGAAATAGACGCTTTTTTCTAATCCTTCACTTCGTTCTCTCTTTCAATAGAGGAAACGAAATTCCCTTGAAAAAGAGAGTTAAACCTTCACTTTGATTCTATCCTCAATAAAAGCTGGCATAAATAATCCTATTACCCAAAAAGGGGGACCCAATTCCACTACCTAAGTTTGCCCTTGCTGGTTCTTCGTCCTATGCCCCGCCCGCCCCTCCACCCCCTCCCCACAATTCATTCAAACTCTCTTCTTATACAAGTAAAACCCCCCATCATCGATGATCACACACTTCACATGGTAACAACCCAGTAAACATCACTCTTTCTTTCATACTGTTGTGTTATTTTTTTCCCCTTTGCTTTACATGTTGTTTCCATGTTTGCCGAGAATGTTAAAGAGAAAGTTATTGATTTGCAACATTCTCATCTGGTAAAGTTTTGATTTTGTTTCCCTTTTTGTGGTGATTTCTTCCTTTCTATTTCTATCTGTACTATTTGTTTGGACCTTTATTTATTTATTTATGAATTATAAGGGCTCTGGGTCTTGAAGTCAAGTAAGTTAGGACTTTTAATGTTTATATAGTAGTAGTTTAAGAGTGTTTTGGGATTCAGTTCGTTTAGAGTTGAATTCAGAAAAAATTGAAACCAAGATAAGATGGCAACTCAGGAGGGTAAGGACCCAGGTATAGTTACTACTGTTAGATTGAATCAAAACAGGCCTTTGCCTTTGAGACTCCTTCAATTTTGCTTGATGTTTTTGGTTCTCGGTCTTGGGATTTCTATCGTCAGTGTAAACATGATTCGATTTTTTGGAGTCCATACTGTAGGCCCTGCAGCAAGGTCTAATATCATTTTCCCTTGCTTTGAAGAGTCCGATAGTATAGAGAAGTGGATTAGGCCTCCATCAAACCTTATGCATAAGATGAATGACATAGAGTTGTTTTGGCGTGCTTCGTTTGTTCCTCGGATTAATCAATATCCTATCAAGAGAGTACCGAAGATTGCCTTCATGTTCTTGACAAAAGGGCCATTGCCATTGGCACCTCTTTGGGAGAGGTTTTTCAAGGGACACGAAGGCCTTTATTCGATTTATGTTCATTCATTGCCATCTTATGTTGCGGATTTGACACAATTTTCAGTGTTCTACAAGAGACAAATCCCAAGTCAGGTATTAGGAACCTTCTCTTCTTTATGTATGTATATACATGACTTGCTGTATTTGTTCTATTTGGGAGCAATATGACTGCTAGCTTCTATTTACTGTGTTGGTTGCATCATTTGAAAATGTTTAAATTGTTTCTCCGAGAAATCTTAGATGTCTCCATAATTTGTGAACTTCACTTTGTTACTGGATTTATATTTTTGAGGTGCATGTGAGTCTGTCCATAATTAATCACTTTGAGAAGAAGCAACCTGTCATTATTTTGTAAAAGTCAGTGATTCCATCTAAAGTCAGGAATTGCCAATGATCAGATTGGATCTTTTTTTCTGGGCTTCTTCTAGGCTTGCTGCAAACTCTCGCATAATCCATTTTTATTTCAGTCTTTGGTAGTTGATATCAACAGCTGTGGTGAAGTTTTAGTAATTTTCTGCTTAATGAAGATCACTGTTATCCTTCTCATATGGTTCTGGGCTTCATGTTAGACCATCACCCAGATCCACTTGAGCAATTTGATTTGTGTTCTGCAATTTAGAGAAAATACTCTGATTGTTGCACCATATTTGAATGGTGAATCCTGATGCATGGGGTGGGGTGCAAAACAGATGGTTGGCATTACCTGAAAAGGAAGAATAAGAAAAGGTTATTAAATGTGATACGATCACATTAACACAAATAGGCATAGAAACTGTACAAAATGAGTTTGGTTCAAAATGACTGTTTGAAGTTGGTTGCATTAGATGGTTCAACCATGTACAATAGAGACTGTTGACTGCATTAGGGGATAGTTAAGAATCTTGACTTTGAGGTTAGAGGGTGACTTCAAAGGTAAAAGAAGTTCTAAAAATGTAGTGTAGTGGCATAATGTTGAGAAGGGGGTTTCTTGTGCCTTAGCATAGATGGAAAATTAATAAGCTGGAATTAGGATATTAAGTATTTCTTAATTTTTTAATTTTCATAACCAAAAATAATATTATAGGGAAGGATTATGAAAATTTGATGAAGCTGACCTATAAAGTTGAACAGAAGGAACTCTATCCTTCTTTTAAGATAAGCGTTTACATCCATGGTTTTTTGTAAAAAAAAAAACAGAGAGAGAGAGACTGCAACCTATCAGAGGCTTAGCTTAAAGCCACAATTTTGAGAAGGAAATTATATGATTTTTTTTATGTATCTGATTTCTGGTATTCGTGTTCCATATTCACACTCTGTTTGTAGTTTCTTCAAAATGTTTCATATTTAATTTTATATTTTCTTGACAAAGGTGGAAATTAATTGGTATATTGTTTTACTTATGATTGGGCAGTGGGCATTAATTTTAGTTTGCATTTAATACATGTTACTTGCTTTTACTTTTGGAATTGTTTTAAAGAAATCTAACTGTACCATAACTTTATATTTGAGAAGTATTACTTTAATTTTTATTTTTAATAATAGCAATATAATCTCAATAGTATATGTATGAAACCTGCATTCCAAATTTTTTGAAGAGAGAGAAGTTAAGACTTGTAGGCTGTCATTGTTTGACGTCACATTGGATGCTGTTACAGAGAGAGAATGTAGTCGAGCTTGATTTTCAAGTTCATTTGGTCTTGCTAGGCATAAGTATGAAGTATGGTGATAGTTGCAATCCCAAACAGTTGTGACTTGTAAGTGGCTGCATTATCTTTATGGAAGCTGATGAAGTGGACTTTTACAAGGAAAAAGGAAAAAAAAAAAAACTGTTTAAGCATTTTGTGAGTATCATTATATTTGCGCTCTCACAATTGAAATGATGATCATTCATGTGTTGATTCTGTGCAGGTGGCAGAGTGGGGGATGATGAGCATGTGTGATGCGGAGAGGAGACTCCTTGCAAATGCATTGCTTGATATCTCTAATGAATGGTTCATCCTCTTGTCTGAGTCCTGCATTCCGCTCCACAATTTTGGCATTATCTATCGATACATATCAAAATCACGATACAGCTTTATGGGTGTATTGATGATCCGGGTCCGTATGGGAGAGGACGCTATAATTGGAACATGCAACCTGAGGTCACGCTTGAACAGTGGCGCAAAGGGTCTCAGTGGTTTGAAGTGGATAGAAAGCTTGCAGTCAGTGTAATCGAGGACTCTACTTATTACCCAAAGTTTAAAGACTTCTGCCAACCGGGATGTTACGTGGATGAGCACTACTTCCCTACAATGCTGAGCATCCAATTTCCCCATCTCTTGGCAAACAGAAGTGTTACCTGGACAGACTGGTCTAGGGGTGGTGCTCACCCTGCTACATTTGGGAATTCTGATATTACAGATGAATTCTTCAAGAGGATGTTTGAAGGACAATCATGCTTGTATAACAACCAGCCAGACAACGTCTGCTTTCTCTTTGCAAGAAAGTTTGCTCCAAGCGCTTTAGAACCACTATTAGACTTGTCACCAAAAGTTTTGGGGTTTTAAAATAAACATGGTTATTTAGATGAACCTGAGCCCATTAGCGGTGTTTTTAGGCTCGTGAGGAGATTACAGATTTTCATTTTAAAACATCAAGGTCAGAACTTGTGATGTATAGATATTTAGATCCTAAAGCGTTTTCATACAACACCTTGACTTAATAGTATCAGTCTATCAGTTGCCTCTCCGATATAATTCCTCTTGTGACATAAATATTCGACGGACCATTTCAGGCTTCTTTTTGTTGATATGTGCTTCCATCGCACCACTTGGGGAGCCTATCCACTTTACACCATGATGTGCACAATCCCTCGGTATGAATTTCACATACAGCGACGTGTCTTAAGAACAAAATGAAAGGGTAGCGGGAAATGATAATGGAAGCCCATACACATACCATTGGATTGGCATTGTTGGCCTATTGATGGAACTAGAAAGTGAAGCCCGTAGCTTCAAATTGTTTTTTAAAACTTAATTAAAGGAAACATACAGGTGTTTTTTTAATTTACGATTATGAAAGCCAAGAGCCTTAGAATTCATCGCGATAATTTTCCTCTGGCAAAGTAACTTCTGGTTGGGTTTTGAATAAGATACCTAGCAGCCAATGCTGCATGAAGTGCAGCATCATAAGGAAGTGCATCTTCATTGATTTCAAAGTAGGGTGAGAGTGGGGGATGAAGCTGCTTATGTGTCTCATTCTGCATTCCACGGAAGATGTATCTCTTGGTAAAAGACAAAATCCTCTGATCCCATCAATGGTTCAAGTCTTTATCATTCAAGTCTTTATCATTTATGGTAGGAGAGAAATAGGGTTTATCTTTCTCAAGGAAATCAGTAACTGCTTTGCACCTTTGTACTGCAGCTTGCCCTGTGACAACCTGTAATTGAAGAGAAACTGGCTTGGTCATGGTGAAATATAAGGAAAGCAAATGGCAAGCCTGTTTAGAAGTTTGAGAATGCAATGGAAAAGCATTCCAAAATAAATGCCAGTCATTGAAATAAAAATGGAAAAGTCCTTCTCTTTTGGGTCATAACCCATGTAAACTAAGAAAAAAAAGGACAAAAGCTTAATTTTATTTTTAATTCATATAGGTGATTAGGTATAAAATATTGTATTTTTAAATATTATACACGCAGTGAAAACTATGAAATAAAATTATTCAAAAATCCTTAGCATCATGTTAGATGGATTTAGAGTTGTTTAGAGATTTATTACATGAATATTTAATCTTCTTCAGCTTTGAATAATTTTTTAAAGGTTGAGTTATTTCGTCTTCAATGATAATCCATACAAACCACTCGTGAAAAATTTCTAAATCCCTATTTAGGAGATTGCTATGTCTAAAGTTCTAATGTGTATGGCAAAAAACAAAAAGAGGCATAACTTACTATTTATAGATAAATTTGAAAAAACCCTATAAATTGATAAAATATTAATTTTCTCATTGAATATTATTCATATATTAATTCAAGATAATTTTAGAAATTAACTCAATCAAGTCCTTACTTGATTTTTTCTAGGTCTGGAAATATAATCCTTGTATTAATTATAATATAGTTCTTAATTTTAAAATATATTTTAATCATCTGAGTTTTGGTCATACTTAATTAAATCATGTAAGTTTAATTTTTGACTAATGGTTTTAATGCATGTGACCTATTAGGCTCCTAATATGTTGGCTTAAATATAAAATTATAACTCTAATTAAATAGAATTAAATAAATTAAACCATTTAATTTATTATTGATTCAACAATTGATTAATTTATATTTTAAGATCAAGTGTATCATCTAGCAACGTGTCATGATCCCCCAAATATTTGAAAAGTCATTAGTGGTTTGACTTAACCTTTCAATGATTGATTTCTTGGTGTAATTAATATCATTTCATCAATAATGTTCCAATTTAAAATTAAAGTGTGAAGTATGTATGTCATGTTAAATCATGTTTATTCTCTACATGATAGTCATTAAACGTTTGAATAAGATTTGAAACTCTTTTCAAATCTCATTGGACCTTACCCAAGGATTTCTGAGTCAATATTATTTGAAAATAAATAAAATATTTTTCCTAATTCACCTAATGTTATGAATCCTTTCTTGATCACTCAAATACCTTCATATAGCTTATGTTATACCTATTGTCTGCCTTTTTGTTACCTCAATTAAGATAACATGTAACATGATCAAAACATAACATTCTCTATACAAGATGACTTAGTAATCTTAAGTGTAAGGATCACTTACACAACCGTCACGTAAGCTTTTCCATAGATGATCTCCTATATATGTGATCTCTCCATATAGAATTCTAATACATGTTAGTTTAGTGTACATGTCTTATGACAAGCACCTATATATTAGTTCTAGGTATCCTTTATACCTCAGTTTATAAGAACACTTGTTTTCTTTCACAAAAGAAAGAACATAATATGTATCAATCTTTCGGTTTTAATGAATATCCAATATTTAAGAAAGCATTAATTAAGAACATTTTACGTCGACGTGTAGTACCGATTCCACGCAACTCCATCGAAAATAACCTCTAGAAACTCGTGAAAAAATTTGAGTGCAATCCAACGGTCGGATTTATAGATACGAACCTTTTGACCCGTTGCTCTGGTGCTGTTGGTGGAATGGCCCTGATCAGACACCGTCGGCGTGTCGTATCGATTCCACGCAACTCCATTGAAAACAGCCTACGGAAACTCGTGAAAAAAATTTCAGCGCGATCCAACGATCGGATCTATAGATACGGACCTTTAGACCTGGTACTCTAGTCGTGTTGGTGGAATGGCCCCGACCGGACGCCGTCGCCGTGTCGTACCAATTCCAAGCAACTCCATCGAAAATAGCCTCCGGAAACTCATGAATAAATTTGAGCGCGATCCAACGGTCGGATCTATAGATACGAACCTTTTGACCGGGTACTCTTGTCCTGTCGGTGGAATGGCCCCGACCGGACGCCGTCGGCGTGTCGTACCGATTCCACGCAACTCCATCAAAAACAGCATCCAGAAACTCGTGAAAAAAATTTGAGCACGATCCAACGGTCGAATCTATAGTTATAAACCTTTTGACCCGGTACTCTGGTCATGTCGGTGGAATGGCCCCGACCGGACGCCGTCGCCCTGACGTACCTATTCCACGCAACTCCATCGAAACAGCCTCCGAAAACTCGTGAAAACATTTGACCGCGATCTAATAGTCGAATCAATAGATACAGACCTTCTGACCCGGTACTCTGGTGCTGTCGGTGGAATGGCCCGGATGGGACACCGTCGACGTGTTGTACCGATTCCACACAACTCCTTCGAAAAAAGCCTCCGGAAACTTGTGCAAAAATTTGAGCACCATCCAACGATTGGATATATAGATACAGACCTTTTGACCCGTTACTCTGGTGCTGTCGATGGAATGGCCCCGACCGGACGCCGTCGCTGTGTATTACCGATTCTAGCACCTCTATCAAAAACAGCCTCCGGAAACTCGTGAAAAAACTTTCAGCGCGATCCAACGGTCGGATCTATAGATACGGACCTTTTGACCAGTACTCTGGTCATGTCGGTGGAATGGCCCCGACCGGATGACGTTGCTGTGTCGTACCGATTCCATGCAACTCCATCAAAAACAGCCTCCAGAAACTCGTGAAAACATTTGAGCACTATTGAATGGTTGGATCTATAGTTATGGACCTTTTGAGCCAGTACTCTAGTCGTGTCGGTGGAATGGCTTCGACCGGACACCATCGTCGTATCATACCGATTCCACGCAACTTCATCGAAATCAGCCTCTGGAAACTCGTGAAAAAATTTAAGAGCAATCCAATGGTCGGATCTATAGCTACGGACCTTTTGACCCGTTACTTTGGTGTTGTCGGTGGAATGGCCCTGACCGGACGCCGTCATTGTGTATTACCGATTCCATGCACCTCCATCGAAAACAGCCTTCGGAAACTCGTGAAAAAAATTTCAGCGCGATCTAACGGTCGGATCTATAGATACAGACCTTTTGACCCGGTACTCTGGTCTTGTCGATGGAATGGTCCCGACCGGACGACGCCGCTATGTCGTTTCGATTCCATGCAACTCCATCGAAAACAGCCTCCAGAAACTCGTGAAAAAATTTGAGCGCGATCCAACGGTCGGATCTATAGTTATGAACCTTTTGAGCTGGTACTCTGGTCATGTCAGTGGTATGGCTCGACCGGACAACATTGCCGAGTTGTACCGCTTCTGCGCAACACCATTGAAACGGCTTGCGAAAACTCGTGAATAAATTTGAGCGCGATCCAACGGTCGGATCTATAGATACGAACCTTTTAACCCGGTACTCTAGTCCTGTCGGTGGAATGGCCCCGACCGGACGCTGTCGGAATGTCGTACCGACTCCACGCAACTCCATCGAAAATAGCCTTCGGAAACTTGTGAAAAAATTTGAGCACGATCCAACGGTCGGATCTATAGTTATAAACCTTTTGACCCGGTAGTCTGGTCGTGTCGAAGGAAGGGCCTCGACCGGACGCCGTCGCCATGTTGTACCGATTCCACACAACTCAATCAAAAACATCCATTGAAAACTGGTGAAAAAATTTGAGCGCGATCCAACGGTCGGAATTATAAATACGGTGACAGATCTATAGATTTGGACCTTTTGACACCGTACCGGACGCCGTCGGCGTGTCGTATCGATTCCAAGCAAGTCCATCAAAAATAGCCTCCAGAAACTCATGAATAAATTTGAGCGCGATCCAACGGTCGGATCTATAGATACAGACCTTTTGACCCGGTACTCTTGTCCTGTCGCTGGAATGGCCCTGACCGGACGTTGTCGGCGTGTCGTATCAATTCCACACAACTCCATCGAAAACAACATTCAAAAACTCATGCAAAGAATTTGAGCGCGATCCAACGGTCGAATCTATAGTTATAAACCTTTTGACCCGGTACTCTGGTCGTGTCGGTGGAAAGGCCCCGACCAGACGCCGTCGCCCTGGCGTACCTATTCCACGCAACTCCATTGAAACAGCCTCCGGAAAATAGTGAAAACATTTGAGAGCGATCCAATAGTCGAATCTATAGATACAAACCTTTTGACCCGGTACTCTAGTGTTGTTGGTTGAATGGCCCTGACAGGACGCCGTCGATGTGTTGTACCGATTCCACGCAACTCCTTCGAAAAAAGCCTCCGAAAACTCGTGCAAAAATTTGAGCGCCATCCAACGGTTGGATCTATAGATACGGACCTTTCGACCAGTACTCTAGTCATGTCGGTGGAGTGGACCCGACCGGATGATGTCGCTGTGTCGTATAGATTTCATGCAACTCCATCGAAAACAGCCTCAAGAAACTCGTGAAAAAAATTTGAGGGCGATCGAACGATCGGATCTATAGTTATGGACCTTTTGAGCCGGTATTGTGGTCGTGTCGGTGGAATGGCCTGACCGAACAACGTCACCATGTCATAACGATTCCACGCAACTCCATCGAAAACAGCCTCCAAAAACTAATGAAAAAATTTGAGCGTGATCCAATGGTCGGATCTCTAGTTATAAACCTTTTGACCCGGTACTCAGGTCATATCGGTGGAATGGCCCCGACAGGACGCCGTCATCATGTCGTACCGATTCCATGAAACTCCATCGAAAATAGCATCTGGAAACTCGTGAAAAAAATTTAAGTGTGATCCAATGGTCGGATCTCTAGTTATAAACCTTTTGACTCGCTACTCTGGTCGTATCGGTGGAATGGCCCCGACAGGACGCCGTCGCCGTGTCGTACCGATTCCACGCAACTCCATTGAAAACAGCCTTAAGAAACTCGTGAAAATATTTGAGCGCGATCGAACGGTTGGATCTATAGTTAGGGAACTTCTGAGCTGGTACTCTGGTCGTGTTAGTGGTAGGGCCCGACCGGACAGCGTCACCGTGTCGTAACGATTCAACGCAACTTGATCGAAAACAACCTCCGGAAACTCGTCCAACGGTCGGATCTATTGTTATAAACCTGTTCACTCGGTACTCTGGTCGTGTCAGTGGAATGGCCCCGATCGGACAACGTCGCTGTGTCGTACCGATTCAACTCCATTGAAAATAGACTCCGAAAACTCGTGAAAACATTTGAGCGCGATACAACGGTCGGATCTAGAGATACGGTGTCGGATCTATAGATTCAGACCTTTTAACCCGGTACTCTAGTCCTGTCGGTGGAATTGCCCCGACCGGACGCCGTCGGCGTGTCGTACTGATTCCATGCAAATCAATCGAAAACAGCCTTCGGAAACTCGTGAAACAATTTGAGCGCGATCCAACGGTCGGATCTCTAGTTATAAACCTTTTGACCAGCTACTCTTGTCGTATCGGTGGAATGGCCCCAACTGGAAGCCGTCGTCGTGGCATACCGATTCAATGCAACTTTATCGAAACCAGCCTTCGGAAACTCGTGAAAACATTTGAGCGCAATCCAACACTCAGATCTATAGATACAGACCTTTTGACCCGTTACTTTGGTGTTGTTGGTGGAATGGCCTCGACCGGACACTTTTTTTTTGGTAAGCTGACTTATGTATTAAAAGAAAATGATACAAAGAATATAATGGGCATACCCAAGATTTACAATGAGGACAGAAACGGCCTCGACCGGACACCGTCGCTGTGTAGTACCGATTGCACGCACCTCCATCGAAAACAGCCTCCGGAAACTCGTGAAAACATTTGAGCGCGATCCAACACTTGGATTTATAGATACGGACCTTTTGACCAGGTACTCTGGTGCTGTCGGTGGAATGGCCTCGACCGGACGCAGTCGACGTGTAGTACCGATTCCACGCAACTCCATCGAACATAGCCTCCGGAAACTCGTGAAACAATTTGAGCACAATCCAATGGCCATCTATGGATACAGACCTTTTGACCGGTTACTCTGGTGCTATTGGTGGAATGGCCTCGACCGGACGCCGTCGCTGTGTAGTACCGATTGCATGCACCTCCATCGAAAACAGCCTCCGGAAACTCGTGAAAAAAATTTCAGCGCGACCCAACGGTCGAATCTATAGATACGGGCCTTTTGACCCGGTACTCTGGTCTTGTCGGTGGAATGGCCCCTACCGGATGCCGTCGCCGTGTCGTACCAATTCCACGCAACTCCATAAAAAACAGCCTCTAGAAACTCGTGAAAAAATTTAAGCGCGATCGAACGGTTGGATCTATAGTTAGGGAACTTCTGAGCCGGTACTCTGGTCGTGTTAGTGGTAGGGCCCGACCGGATAGCGTCACCGTGTCGTAACGATTCAACGCAACTTGATCGAAAACAACCTCCGGAAACTCCAACAAGGACCCATTACATGTTCCAAATGGACCCATGACTCGATCCAAGACAAAGACATTGAAAGACGCATTGAATGCATTGGTTTTGAAGGTTTCCACCAAGTCAGAATTGGAAGGTCCATTGGAGTATCAAGAGGAGATTCTAGTACATCATATCCATGTGCAATAGGGGTCCAATACAACCTTATTTGGATCCAAGGCTTGTTTGGATTAAGTTATGGGCTTTTCATTTTAGGGTTTTGGGCCAGTTTTGAGTGGACATCATATAAGTCCACATAAAGGGTCCATTAGGGTTAACTTTTCAAGAACTATTTAAACTCATGTAGGCCAAAATTTCAGCAGCTTTGATGATTATTATTCTGAATTTTTCAGTTTTAACGTGTGAGAGTGATTCTTGCATTCTTCAGTTCTTGAACGAACTGAATCTGACTTATCGAAGATTAACTGGCTTCGTGGCGTCATTCTACTCATTCCAATAGTGTTGGTGCCTTGGGGCAGGTTTCCATTGTGTCGCACTCATATCAGACCTATTTCGGCTTTCAGGGATCAGATCTCAATCTTGATTGTGGGTTGCGTGACCACGTGATCACGAGGTTCGCATCAGTTGGTATCAGAGTTGGGCTCCGAAACAAGGTCATATCATTCTGTTATTTTCGTTTTTTTTAGTGTCCCTTAAGTTTTTCAGTGTTTGCATCCATCTTCTTGTTCTTCGTGTCTGTGTCATCTAAGCAAAAAAAAAAAAGTTTATATTTCATCTTGTTAATGTCTATAATCATATCAGTTTGTTAAAAAGAACAAAAAATCAGAAAGAAATAGAGAAAAGAGTGATTAGTTGAAATTTGAAGGATCATTCAATTTTTGCCGCAGAAACACAAATCTTGGTGAACCATAAGCAAACCACCTCGGAATCAATTTAAACTTCATATTCAGTCTATTGGGGGTGGGATCGCATGATATATCAAAGTTGGGCTTATTCTGATATTATTTGCTTGAGGTTTTAATTCGAGTTTCAATTCTGCCGCAAAACACTACTCTTAGTGAACCCTAGGTAAAACACCTTGGAATCTATTGAAACTTCATATTCTGAGTATTGGGTATGCGATTGCACCACATATTAAATTTGGGATTATTTTGATATCGATTTCTGGAGGTTTTAATTGGAGGTTCAATTTTGCCGCAAACTGGTCATACAAGGGGTTTGGGTACCTAGACATAAGAGAACGACCTATAAATTGAGTATTAGTGTTTTCATAGTCTTGTATTACCAAATATTGAATTTGAGGTCATTTCGAGATCGTTTGGTTTGAGTTTCAATTCTGTTACGTAAAAATTGCGTAATAGGATAGATTTGTGTCAAGTTTGAGAACATGATCTTTTTATTTCTATTATATTTGGGTTATCTAGGAGTCAAGTAATTTTTTTCGCTAATATTCGCTTTTGTTTTATTTCGTGTCTTCGTTTCGTCCACAATTCGCGCGAATTTGCATTGCTACTCGCAAAATCGTAATCGTAGTTTTGTTTTGGTTTGTTTTCAGTATATTGTTTTGCTTCTTGAGTCTGAAAATTATAATTAGAGTGCGCCGTGAAAGCTACTGACTTTGATTTGTTGATTTCAGTTCCTAAAGAACCAAAAGAAAGCAAGTTGTGAGGTAAAAGGCATAGAGAGCTTAATAGAGTGAAAAGCCTTGATTTTATTTTGTGTGATACATGAGAGGTGTGAGGATATATTTATGCTACTGACCAAATTTTGCAGATTCAAAGAATGTCTGAAAACAACGAATCAGTGACACAAAACGTTGACGTAGCTTTCCAATTGCGATCCATAGGCCAGCAACTTGAGCTGTTGTCTAGGACGTACAAGGATCTGAAAGATGAGGTGAATTCGATAAAGCAACAGAATAGTGGGGCTGATCGCCGGGGAAATACGGTCCGTATGGCGGCACGGAATGTCAGATCTGATTTTGAAGAGTTTGTTGATGAAAACGTAGATGGGGGTGAAGATGACTATGATTTTGCATCAGCTGGCCAAGGAATCAGGTCTGGACTGAACAGGGCTAGGAGGAATGTGAATTTCCATGGCATGAGCACTTATGAAGATATGGATGGGGACTTGGACACCATTAAACTGAAAATTCCTAGCTTTCAAGGTAAAAACGATCCGGAGGCTTATTTGGAGTGGGAGAAAAAGGTGGATTGGATTTTTGATTGCCATAGCTATTCTGAACAAAAAAAGGTGAAATTGGTGATAATTGAATTTACAGAGTATGCATTGATTTGGTGGGATTAGATTGTGATCAGTAGGAGGAGGAATGGCGAGCGACCCATTCAGACTTGGGGGGAGATGAAAGTCTTAATGAGGAGATGATTTGTGCCAAACCATTATTATAGAGACTTATATTTGAAGCTCCAAGGTCTGAATCAAGGTTATAAGACAGTAGATGAATATCACAAAGAGATGGAGATAACAATGATTCGGGCTAATGTTGTTGAGGATAGAGAAGCCACCATGGCTAGATTTCTTAATGGGTTGAATCGGGACATTGCTAATGTGGTTGAGCTACAGCACTATGTGGAGCTAGAGGACATGGTTCACATGGTGACGAAGGTGGAGAGACAACTTAGGAGGGGGCATGCTCGACCAGCGTTTAATTCGGGTTCGTCATCATCTTGGAAGCCGAATCTAAAGAGAGAGGGCACTATCTGCCCAAGATCCTTTGGTCCTTCTAGAACTGAACCACCAAAGGCTAAAGTTGATGTCCCTACTGATGCCAAAGGTAAATCTGAAACTCAACCTAAACGTACTCGTGATGTTAAATGTTTTAGGTGTCAGGGACATGGACATTACGCTTCAAAGTGTCCAAACAAGAGAATCATGATGATTAGAGATAATGGTGATGTGGAATCTGAAAGTGATAGTTCTGATTGTGAAGGCATGCCACCATTGGAGGATAGTGATGGGGATGAGTTAGCATTACCGGTTGAGGAGTCCTTGGTTATAAGGCGAACACTTTAGGTTCAGGTCAAAGAAGATGATACTAATGAAAAAAGGGAGAACATCTTCCATACACGTTGTTACGTACAAAGAAAGGTGTGTGGTTTAATTATAAATAGTGGAAGTTGTGTTAATGTTTGCAATGCCACCCTTATTAGTAAATTGAATTTGTGTACTGCTAAGCATGCTAAACCATATAGATTGCAATGGCTGAATGATAGTGGTGAAGTGAAAGTGACTAAACAGGTAGTGGTTCCATTTTCGATTGGGAAATATGTTGATGAAGTTCTGTGCGACGTGGTATCAATGCAAGCAAGTCACATCTTGATAGGGAGACCATGGCAATATGATAGGAAGGCAATTCATGATGGGGTTAAAAATAGGTATACCATTGTAAAAGATGGTAAAACCATCACTCTTGTACCTCTTACACCCAAACAGGTGTATGATGATAAAATAAAGCTAAAAAGTGAGCATGAGGCGATGGGGAGAGAAAATCAAGGTGAGGAACAAGGGGAGAGAAGACCATCAGATTCGGCTAGAACCCAAACCACTACAACCCATTCGGCCACCCATCCAAACACAAGCAAATATTTGGCCAACACTCCAAACAAATCAAACCATTCGACCACAACTCAAAAACACCCAAATCTGGTGGAGAGTGGAGGTAAGACAAGAGGAGTGAAGAAAGTCAGCAAGTGTGATGAGAATTGTGTGGAAAAACTAAAGAAACAACCCAATTTTTATGCTAGAGAGGGTGAGGTCAGATCTGCATTTTTCACTAACAAGCCAATGATCTTACTTGTGTACAAAGAGGCTTACTTTAATTCTAATGATCTTAATCATATTGTGCCTAGTGTTGCTATTTCTTTGTTGCAGGGATTTGATGATGTGTTCCCCGACGATACTCCTAGCGGATTACCACCATTGAGGGGGACAGAGCATCAGATTGATTTCGTACTCGGAGCTTCAATTCCTAACCGACCAGCTTATAGAAGCAATCCCGAGGAGACGAAGGAGCTTCAAAGGCAAGTTGATGAGCTGATGGAAAAGGGCTATATTCATGAGAGTATGAGCCCGTGTGCTGTACCCGTGCTACTTGTGCCAAAGAAGGATGGAACATGGAGGATGTGTGTTGATTGTCGGGCCATCAACAACATAACGGTAAACTATAGACATCCCATTCCTAGGCTTGATGACATGTTAGATGAGTTACATGGATCCTGTATTTTCTCTAAAATTGACTTGAAAAGTGGGTACCATCAAATTAGGATGAAAGAAGGTGATGAGTGGAAAACAACATTTAAGACTAAACATGGTTTGTATGAATGGTTAGTAATGCCGTTTGGACTTACAAATGCACCTAGTACATTTATGAGCTTAATGAATCATGTTTTGCGTGCATTTATAGGTAAGTTTGTGGTTGTGTATTTTGATGACATTTTGATATATAGCAAGAACTTAACTAAGCATCTTGATAATTTGCGTAATGTACTTAGTGTGTTGTGTAGTGAGAAATTGTATGCTAATTTTACAGAGTGTGCCTTTTGCATGGAAAAAATTGTGTTTCTTGGCTATGTTGTAACTGCACAGGGTATCGAGATGGATGAGGAGAAAGTTAAGGCCATCCGGGATTGGCCTACACCTAAATCGGTAAGTGAGGTAAGGAGTTTTCATGGGTTAGCTAGTTTTTACAGGCGTTTTTGTGAAAGATTTCAGTACAATAGCTGCCCCTTTAAATGAAGTTGTTAAAAACTCAATTGGGTTTAAATGGGGGGAGGAACAAGAATTAGCATTTGTTCTTTTGAAAGAGAAATTATGTTCTGCACCTGTTTTGGGTTTACCTGACTTTACGAAAGCATTTGAAATAGAATGTGATGCATTTGGAATTGGAATAGGTGCTGTTTTGATGTAGGATCGGAGACCTATTGCGTATTTCAGTGAGAAGTTAAGTGGAGCGACCTTGAACTATCCAACTTACGATAAAGAACTCTATGCATTGGTAAGAGCACTTGAGACATGGCAGCATTACTTGTGGCCAAAAGAGTTCGTAATCCATTCAGATTATGAGTCCTTGAAACATCTAAAAGGACAAGGTAAGTTGAATAGGAGGCATGCAAAATGGGTTGAATTCATTGAAACTTTCCCTTACGTAATCAAGTATAAGCAAGGGAAAGAGAACATCGTAGCTGATGCACTCTCGCGCATGTATGTTCTTTTACACACCATGAATACTAGATTGTTAGGTTTTGAATATGTGAAGGAATTGTATGATAATGACTCTGACTTTGCTAAGATTTATAATGCATGTGGACATTCGGCTTTTGGTAAGTTTTATTTGATGGATGGTTATTTGTTCAAAGAGAATAGATTGTGTGTTCCTGCTAGTTCTTTGCATGAATTGCTTGTTCGTGAAGCACATGGGGGTGGTTTAATGGGTCACTTTGGGGTTGCGAAAACCTTGGATGTAATGCATGAGCATTTCTATTGGCCAAAGATGAAAAGAGATGTGCAACGAATTTGTGAACAATGCATTACTTGTAGAAAGGCAAAATCTAGAGTACAACCGCATGGACTATATACACCACTACCTGTGCCTACTGAACCTTGGGTAGATATCTCTATGGACTTTGTTTTAGGTTTACCTAGGTCAAAGAAAGGTAGAGACTCTATCTTTGTTGTGGTTGATAGGTTTTCTAAAATGGCGCATTTCATTGCATGCCATAAAACAGGATGATGCATCTCATATCGCAGACTTGTTCTTTAGAGAGATTGTACGTTTGCATGGCATTCCTAAGAGTATAGTGTCAGATTGTGATGTTAAGTTCCTTAGTTACTTTTGGAAGACCTTATGGGGAAAGTTGGGAACTAAACTCTTATTTTCGACAACATGCCATCCTCAAACAGATGGACAAACTGAGGTAGTGAATAGAACATTATCCCAACTTTTACGTGTTGTAATTCAAAAGAATTTGAAAAGTTGGGAAGAATGTTTGCCTTTTGTTGAGTTTGCTTATAATAGAACTGTGCATTCAACTACTATTTTTTCTCCTTTTGAAATTGTTTATGGTTTTAATCCACTAACTCCTATGGACTTAATTCCTTTACCTTTTGAAGAAAGGGTAAGTTTAGATGGTGAAAAGAAGGCAAAGATGGTGAGAGAACTCCATGAGGGAGTTCGACTACAAATAGAGAAAAAGAACAGACTTTACGCTTTTAAAGCAAATAAGGGACGTAAACTGGTTGTTTTCCAACCCGGTGATTGGGTATGGGTGCACATGCGTAAGGAACGATTTCCTAACCAAAGGAAATCAAAATTACAGCCTCGTGGTGATGGTCCTTTTCAGGCTTTAGAGAGAATTAATGACAACGCATACAAAATTGACCTTCCAGGTGAGTATAGTGTTAGTGCTACCTTTAATGTTGCTGATCTTACTTTGTTTGACACAGATTTTGATTCGAGGTCGAATCCTTTCGAGGAGAGAGGGGATGATGCGGACCAGCCCAGAAACACCAGCAAGGACCCATTACATGTTCCAAATGGACCCATGACTCGGTCCAAGACAAAGACATTGAAAGACGCATTGAATGCATTGGTTTTGAAGGTTTCCACCAAGTCAGAATTGGAAGGTCCATTGGAGTATCAAGAGGAGAGCCTAGTACATCTTATCCATGTGCAAGAGGGGTCCAATACAACCTTATTTGGGCCATGAGATAAGGGCTTTATTTTATTTTGTTAGGTACATCTCAAGGCTTGTTTAGGCTTAATTCATACTTTGTTTTAAGCTAGGATCCAAGGCTTGTTTGGATTAAGTTATGGGCTTTTCATTTTATGGTTTTGGGCCAGTTTTGAGCGGACCTCATATAAGTCCACATAAAGGGTCCATTAGGGTTAACTTTTCAAGAACTATTTAAACTCATGTAGGCCGAAATTTCGGCAGCTTTGATGATTATTATTCTGAATTTTTCAGTTTTAACGTGTGAGAGTGATACGGTTCAGCCCTGTGATACGACCCAAGTAAGGTCAGATTCGGATTTTGGCGTAAAAAGCGCAACAATCCAGGTTTACGGCAACAGTCATAATTCTCAATCCGACCGTTGGATCGGGCTAATATTTTATGTGGACTCTCCAGACATATCTTACTACCTTGGGTTAAAATTGCAGGTCAATCGGAGTTTGGTAAGGCACCCCAATACTGGTCAACAGAGGCTGTATGGATTTTGTTATTTACTTCCATTTGACTTGTGGACTTCCTATTTGATTAGGATTCTTTTCCTCCAAGGATGTGGGAGCTGGTTTTGGGAATTTCCTAGTTCCACAAGGATCTTTAATGAGTTGCAATATAATCTCCTAGTGTGGCAAGGATTCATTAATGTTGTGCTATGAAAGTAGACCCGATGAAGGCTTATGACTCTGTTCGGTGGGATTTCGTTGATGCTACGTTGATAAAAATGGGATTCCCTAGAACAGTCATTGATTGGATCATGGTTTGTGTTACATCATGTCAATTCTCAATCAACGTCAACGGTGAACTTGCGGGTTACTTCCAAGGGGGGAGAGGGCTGAGACAAGGTGATCCATTATCTCCATATTTGTTTGTCCTATGCATGGAAATCCTGTCAGGGCTGTTCTGCAATATGAGTGCCAACCAAAACTTCAAGTTCCACTGGAGATGCAAGAAGGACAGAATTTCTCATCTTTGCTTTGCCGACGACTTGATGATATTCAGCAAAGGGGAAGTACATTCAATCCGTATGATCAAAAATGTACTCACAGAGTTTCAGTTTCTATCAGGTCTATATCCAAATCCAAACAAAAGTGACATCTTCTTGAGCGGTTCGTTAGGTGCTGAGAGGGAACAGATTATCAGTATTCTTGGGTTTAGAGAGGGGGAGCTTCCTATGAAATATTTGGGAGTGCCTCTTATCTCGTCCAGACTAAAGGCTGTTAACTGTAAGGGCCTCGTGGATCGAATTACCGCCAAAGTTCGACATTGGACCTGCAGAACACTCTCTTTCGCAGGGCGAGTACAACTGATTAACTCAGTCTTATTCTCCATCCAGGTCTATTGGGCATCTCTATTCCTATTACCTGGGGAAGTAGTGAAAAATGTTGAGCAAATTATGAGATCCTTTCTTTGGTCAGGTTCAGATATGAGCACTACCAGGGCTAAAGTGGCTTGGGATCAGGTATGTCTTCCAAAAAAGGAGGGGGGGCTAGGCATAAAAAGGATAGCAGAATGGAACAAGATTGCCTTGTTGAAACATATTTGGAACTTGTGCAATGACTCAGATGGCTCAATCTGGTCTACTTGGATCAGATCCAATCTCTTGCGAGGTAGGAATTTCTGGACAATCAAGGCGCCAGGAAGCTGCTCTTGGGCTTGGGGAAAGATTCTAAAGCTCAGATCCTTAGCATGGCCGAAGATGAAGCACGTCATCGGAGATGGAATGACAACCTCTCTATGGTTTGACAATTGGCATCCTCATAGCCCGCTCGCTGATACCTACGGTGAACGTTTCATCTATGATTCAGGTATGGAACACAACGCGAGAGTGAACGTGCTGATTAATAACTTAGAATGGAGAATTCCTATCACTCATGCTATTGGCTGGCACCCCATTTTAGAAGCTATTCCTTCCACATCTACTCCTAAGGGGCAAAAGGATGAGATTGTTTGGTTGGATTCGCCAAATCAGAGTTTCTCGGTCAAAGTAGCTTGGGAACAACTAAGAATTCATCATCAAATGGTTGATTGGCATGACATCGTGTGGTTCAAGAATGCTGTCCCAAGACATGCATTTCTTCTTTGGGTGGCTATCCAACGGAAACTCTCAACGCAGGATAGACTTCATCGGTTTGGTATTCATGGTCCCAATAGGTGCTCACTCTGTCTCCGCAATAATGAAGATCACAACCACTTGTTCTTTGAATGCTCCTTTGCGAAAGCATTATGGTGGAATGTTTGTGATAGATGCGACATTCCAAGAATGACAAAAAGCTTGGATGAATGGATTCGATTGGCCACTGTCTCTTGGCATGGAAAAGTTTCGTCAATTTTTTCTCGTAAACTGGGTTTCGCAGCTACAGTGTATTGTATCTGGCAAGAACGGAATGCAAGGATCTTTGCAGATGTGTCTAAAGCTTCGAATTTGGTTTTTTGATCAAATCGAATGTATCATTCGCGATAAGCTTGTTTTGATGAGGAATGTTCAACAAACAGATGAAAACATAAGGATCCAAAGACTTTGGAGGGTCAATAACATGGACTCTTAATTTGATGTTTAGCTGGTTGTTTTTGTACCCCTAGCATATCTAGTTGGTCCAAGTTTTTGTTTTATTGTGGCTAGCCTGTAGCCATTTGTTGGTTTTCGTTTCTGTCCTCATTGTAAATCTTGGGTATGCCCATTATATTCTTTGTATCATTTTCTTTTAATACATAAGTCAGCTTACCAAAAAAAAAAGGATTCATTAATGTTTCAGAATCCTTTTCTTATAAGGATTCCTTATTCATCCTAGCTACACAAGGAAAGAAGGGCTGGTGGTATTTAATGACAAGTTACTTATTTTTATTATTTTCTTTAATGTTTGGGCTTAATTAAAACTTTGTTTTGAGCTAGGGTCCAAGGCTTGTTTGGATCAGGTTATGGGCTTTTCAGTTTAGGGTTTCGGGCCAGTTTTGAGTGGACCTCATATAAGTCCACATAAGGGGTCCATTAGGGTTAACTTTTCAAGAACTATTTAAACTCATGTAAGCCACAATTTCGGCAGCTTTTGATGATTATTATTCTGAATTTTTCAGTTTTAACGTGTGAGAGTGATTCTTGCATTCTTCAGTTCTTGAACGAACTAAATCTGACTTATCGAAGATTAACTGGCTTCGTGGCGTCATTCTACTCATTCCAATAGTGTTGGTGCCTTGGGGCAGGTTTCCATTGTGTCGCACTCATATCAGACCTATTTCGGCTTTCCGGGATCAGATCTCAATCTTGATTGTGGGTTGCGTGATCACGAGGTTCGCATCAGTTGGTATCAGAGCTAGGCTCCGAAACAAGGTCATATCATTCTGTTATTTTCGTTTTTTTTAGTGTCCCTTAAGTTTTTCAGTGTTTGCATCCATCTTCTTGTTCTTCGTGTCTGTGTCATCTAAGCAAAAAAAAAAAAAAGGTTTATATTTCATCTTGTTACTGTCTCTAATCATATCAGTTTGTTAAAAAGAAAACAAAATCAGAAAGAAATAGAGAAAAGAGTGATTAGTTGAAATTTGAAAGATCATTCAATTTTTGCCGCAGAAACACAAATCTTGGTGAACCATAAGCAAACCACCTCGGAATCAATTTAAACTTTATATTCAGTCTATTGGGGGTGGGATCGCATGATATATCAAAGTTGGGCTTATTATGATATTATCCGTATGATCAAAAATGTACTCACAGAGCAGCTTCCTGGCGCCTTGATTGTCCAGAAATTCCTACCTCGCAAGAGATTGGATCTAACGAACCGCTCAAGAAGATGTCACTTTTGTTTGGATTTGGATATAGACCTGATAGAAACTGAAACTCTGTGAGTACATTTTTGATCATACGGATTGAATGTACATCCCCTTTGCTGAATATCATCAAGTCGTCGGCAAAGCAAAGATGAGAAATTCTGTCCTTCTTGCATCTCCAGTGGAACTTGAAGTTTTGGTTGGCACTCATATTGCAGAACAGCCCTGACAGGATTTCCATGCATAGGACAAACAAATATGGAGATAATGGATCACCTTGTCTCAGCCCTCTCCCCCCTTGGAAGTAACCCGCAAGTTCACCGTTGATGTTGATTGAGAATTGACATGATGTAACACAAACCATGATCCAATCAATGACTGTTCTAGGGAATCCCATTTTTATCAACGTAGCATCAACGAAATCCCACCGAACAGAGTCATAAGCCTTCATCAGGTCTACTTTCATAGCACAACGAGCAGGACCCCTAGTTGTGTGATAGCCTTTCATTAGTTCCTGAGACAAAAGAATATTGTCGCTGATTCTCCGTCCAGAGATAAAAGCTGTTTGATACGGACCTACTAAGGATGGTAAAACAACTTTCATTCTCCCAGCTAGAATCTTCGCGATGCATTTGTATACTGTATTGCAGCAAGATATAGGACGAAAATCTGTCAACCTCGTAGGATTAGCAACTTTAGGGATAAGGGAAATGGATGTAGCATTCATTTCTTTAAGCATTCTACGAGTCTGGAAGAAGGAGCTAACAGCGTTGATTACATCTTCCCCCACTATGTGCCACATTCTTTTGAAGAAACCTGCGTTGAAGCCATCTGGACCAGGAGCTTTGTTGTTTTTCAAACTAAACATAGCATGCTTAATCTCCTCTCTTGTTACATCTTGTGCTAGTACATGCTGTTGAGTTGCCGACAATTTGTAAATAATTGCCGATTGCATCACTTCCTCGTTCAGGACCCTAGGCATCTGTTTCACTCCCAATACACGCTGGAAGTATGCAATTACTTCTGATTTGACTGCCTCGTGTCCTTCAGCGACTTCTCCATCCTCCCTTGTAACCGAGAGAAGCTTATTTCTATTCTGTCTACCATTTTACTGATTTGTGAAAGTAGCTAGTATTCTGATCCCCCAAGCTAAGCCATTGTATCCTTGCCTTTTGTCTGAAAAAACACTCTTCCGCCCTGACAGTAGAAGCATAGTTACGAACAGCATCTCTTTCTCGCATACGCAATGTTGGATCCTCAGGCGCTGTATGCAGAGCTTGTTGAGCCCTATCCATGTGATCTTTTGCATCTTTGACTCTATCGGAAATATTGGAGAAGTGAGTCTTATTGAAATGTTTAAGTTCCTGTTTTAGCTTCCTTAGTTTGCAACACAGTTGATACATTGGACAACCTCCTGAATGCTGATCCCATACTTTCTTCACCAAGGGCATGAACTCGTCATGATCCATCCACATATCGAAGAATCTGAATGGTTTCTTTATGTTCTGAACATTGCCAGTGACTTTTACCACCATGGGAGAATGATCTGACATACCAGCAGGCAAGAATCTCGCTTCCGACAATGGGAAGCGCATATTCCACTTCTCATTCACAAGCACTCTATCTAGTTTCCGCATAATCATATTCTCAGGACATTGGTTCGTCCAAGTATAATGCATACCTGAATACCGAAGATCATCCACTTTCGCTTCACGTATACATGTTTCCAATCTGTCCATATGACCAGCCCACGTAGAAGACCCCCCTAACCTCTCTGACTGGTTTGGGGATAGCATTAAAGTCGCCCATAAGAATCCATGGGGTTGACTCCCATCCATCACTACGACTCACAATATCAGACCATAAAGCCTCACGTACAGATGCATTATTGTCTCCGTAAATGATTGAAGTATTAAAACAGATATTGGTAAGCTAAATATCGTGACAGAAACATGGATAGCCTGGTCTGACATTCCCAGAACATCCACCTTCACCAAATCAGCATTCCAACAAACCCAAATACGACCACGACAAGAGAAATCATAATTATACAAGAATGACCAATTACGCAGAAGAAGTTGCGAAACATTATCTTTATTCCTGTCTCTAACCCGAGTTTCAACCAAACCAAAAAAAAACCATCCTCTCTTGATGGATGAGCTGACGCAGTTCTGAATGCTTTATGGGATCATTCAAACCTCTAACATTCCAACATCCAATAATCATAGGGAAATAGAGAGGAGTACCAAACATCAACGCACGGATTACCTTGACTTGCCCCCCCTCGAGGAGCCAGATTTCTTACTCTTCTTTGAAAAGCCTGGAGAACCCGTTTTCTTTTTTTCTAGAGAGTCTCTAGCCTTGCTAGCTAACTGATTAATAAAAGTTTCCCCGTCAGAAGAAATCGAAGATTAACTGAATCTAACTTATCGAAGATTAACTGGCTTCGTGGCGTCATTCTACTCACTCCAATAGTGTTGGTGCCTTGGGGCATGTTTCCATTGTGTCGCACTCATATCAGACCTATTTCGGCTTTCTGGGATCAGATCTCAATCTTGATTGGGGGTTGCGTGACCACGTGATTACGAGGTTCGCATCAGAAAGGCTCCGACCGAACGTCGTCACTGTGTCGTACCGATTCTAAGCCACTCCATCGAAAACAACATCCGGAAACTCGTGAAAAAAATTTGAGCGCGATCCAACGGTTGGATCTATAGTTATAAACCTTTTAACCCAGTACTCTGGTCGAGTCGGTGGAAGGGCCCTGACTGGAAGCCGTCGCCGTGTCGTACCGATTACACGCAACTCCATCGAAAATAGCCACTAGAAACTTGTGAATAAATTTAAGCGCGATCCAACGGTCAGAACTATAGATACGAACCTTTTGACCCGGTACTCTCGTCTAGTCGATGGAATGGCCCCGACCGAACGCAGTCGGGCGTTTCGTACCAATTTCACGCAACTCCATCGAAAACAGTCTCCGAAAACTCGTGAAAAAATTTGAGTGCCATCCAACGGTCGGATCCCTAGTTATAAACCTTTTGACCCGCTACTCTGGTCATATCGGTGGAATGGCCCCGACAAGACGTCGTCGCCGTGTCGTATCGATTCCATGCAACTCCATTGAAAACAGTCTCTAGAAACTCGTGAAACAATTTGAGCACCATCCAACGGTCGGATCTCTAGTTATAAACCTTTTGACCCGCTACTCTGGTCGTATCGATGGAATGGCCCCGATAGGACGCCGTCGCCGTGTCGTATCGATTCCACGCAACTCCATCGAAAACAGTATCCGGAAACTCGTGAAAAGAATTTGAGTGCGATCCAACGGTCGGATATATAGTTATAAACCTTTTGATCCAGTACTCTGGTCGTGTCGGTGGAAAGGACCAGACCGAACGCCGTTGCCCTGCGTACCTATTCCACGCAACTCCATCAAAATAGCCTCCGGAAACTCCTGAAAACAATTGAGCGTGATCCAATGGTCGGATCTCTAGATACAAACCTTTTGACCTGGTACTCTGGTGCTGTCGGTATAATGGCCCTGACGGGACGCCGTCGACGTGTTGTACCAATTCCACGCAACTCCATCGAAAACAGCCTCCGGAAACTCAAGAACAAATTTGAGCGCAATCCAATGGTCGAATCTATAGATACAAACCATTTGACTCGTTACTCTGGTGCTATTGGTGGAATGGCCTCGACCGGACACCGTTGACGTGTAGTATCGAGTCCACGCAACTCCATCCAAAACAGCCTCCGGAACCTCGTGAAAAAAATTTCAGCACGATCCAACAGTCGGATTTATAGATACGAACCTTTTGACCCGGTACTCTAGGGTTGTCGGTGGAATGGCCCCAACCGGACGTCGTCGCGTTGTAGTACAGATTACACGCCACTCCATCGAAAACAGCCTCCGGAAACTCGTGAAAAAAATTTCAGTGGGATCCAACGGTCGAATCTATAGATACAGACCTTTTGACCCGTTACTCTAGGGCTGTCGGTGGAATGGCCCCGACCAGACACCGTTGACGTGTAGTATCAAGTCCACGCAACTCCATCGAAAACAGCCTCCGGAAACTTGTGGAAAAAATTTCAGCGCGATCCAACGGTTGGATCTATAGATATGGACCTTTTGACCCGTTACTCTAGGGCTGTCGGTGGAATGGCCCCGATCGGACACCGTCGCGTTGTAGTACAGATTACATGCACCTCCATCGAAAACAGCCTCCGAAAACTCGTGAAAAAAATTTCAGCGTGATCCAACGGTCGAATCTATGCCTATGGACCTTTTGACCCGGTACTCTGGTCTTGTCGATGGAATTACCCTAAACAGACACCGTCGCCGTGTCGTTCCGATTACGCGCAACTCCATCGAAAGCTACTTCTGGAAACTCGAGCAAATATTCAGCACGATCCAATGGTCGGATATATAGATACGGACCTTTTGACCCGGTACTCTAGTCTTGTCGATGGAATTTCCCTAACCGGACACCGTCCCCGTGTCGTATCGATTCCGCGCAACTCCATCGAAAACTGCCTCTTGAATCTCGAGCAAAATATTTGAGGTCGATCCAATGGTCGGATCTATAGATACGGACCTTTTGACCCGGTACTCTAGTCTTGTCGGTGGAATTGCCCGGATCGGACACAGTCACCGTGTCGTACCGATTCCACGCAACTCCATCGAAAACAACCTCTGGAAAGTCATGAAAGAATTTGAGCGCCATCCAACGGTCGGATCTATATATATGGACCTTTTGACCTGGTACTCTAGTGTTGTTGGTGGAATGGCCCCGCCTGGACGCCGTCGCCATGTTGTAACGATTCCTCGCAACTCCATCAAAAACAGACTCTGGAAACTCGTGAAAAAAATTTCAGCGCGATCCAACGGTCGTTTCTATAGATACGGACTTTTTGACCAGGTACTCTAGTCTTGTTGGTGCATTTGCCTCAACTGGACGTCGTCGCTGTGTTGTAACGATTCCACGCCACTCCATCAAAAAAAACCTCTGGGAACTCGTGAAAAATTTTGAGCGCGATCCAATGGTGGGATCTATAGATACATACCTTTTGACCCGGCACTCCAGTCCTGTTGGTGGGAATGGACCTAACCAGAACGTCGTTTGTCTGTGTAATACCGATTCCACGCAACTCCATCAAAACTGCCTCCGGAATACGCTTGAAAAAAATTTTTCAGCGCGATCCAACGGTCGGATCTATAGTATATACAGACCTTTTAACAATTAAATTTTTTAATTCTGATACAATAATTTACATGTAGTTTACTAAATGTCTATCCTGTCACCGAGTGTCTTGTGTTAGTGTATTGAATGAATTCTAAGGGTAGCTATATATATATATATTGTTTGTGAGTGAATGTCGTGGGATCGTCCCTGGATTGTCCCCAACCGGCTACGCAATCGTGGATTGATAACGCGGCACGCATGTTGTAACGATTCCACGTAACCCCATGGAAAACAACCTCTTGAATGTCATGAAAAAATTTGCACGCGATCCAGCGGTTGGATCTATAGATACGGACCTTTTGACCCGGTACTCTGCTCGTGTCGGGGGAATTGCCCCGACCAGACGTCGTCACCGTTTAGTGTGCCCGTATTTATACGCAACTCCATCGAAAACTGCCTCCGAAAACTCGTGAAAAAAATTTTAGCGTGATCTAATAGTCGGTATCTATAGATATACCTTTTGACCCGGTACTATACTCTGGTCTTGTCGCTGGAATGGCCCCGACCAGATACCGTCGTCTGTATCGTAACGATTGCAACGAAACTCCCATCGAAAAAAGCCTCTAGAAACTCGTGAAAAATTTTGAGCGCTATGCAATGGTGAGATCTATAGATACAAACCTTTTGACCCGTTACTCTAGGGGTGTCGGTGGAATGGCCCCGCCGGACACCGTCGCCGTGTCGTACCGATTTCATGAAACTCCCTGAAAAACAGCCTCCGGAAACTAGTGAAAATAATTTCAGCGGGATCCAACCGTCGGATCTATACATACGGACGTTTTGACCCGGTACTCTAGCGCTGTCGGTGGAATGGCCCCGACTGGACGCCGTTGACGTGTAGTATCGATTCCACGCAAGTCCATCGAAAACAGCCTCCACAAAGTCGTGAAAAAAATTTCAGCGCGATCCAACGGTCGGATCTATAGATACTGACCTTTTGACCCGTTACTCTAGGGTTGTTCGTGGAAAGGCCCCGACCGGACGCCGTCGCCGTGTCGTACCGTTCCATGAAACTCCATCAAAAACAGCCTCCGGAAACTAGTGAAACAATTTTCAGCGGGATCCAACGGTCGGATCTATAGATACGGACCTCTTGATGCGGTACTCTAGTGGCGTCGGTGGAATGGCCCCGACCGGACGTCGTTGACGTGTAGTATCGATTCCACGCAGCTTCATCCAAAACAGCCTCCGGAAACTCGAAAAAAAATTTCAGCGCAATCCAACGGTCGGATCTTTATATACGGACCCTTTGTCCTGTTACTCTAGAGGTGTCGGTGGAGTGGCCCCGACAGGACACCGTTGACGTGTAGTATCGATTCCATGCAACTCCATCGAAAACAGCCTCCGGAATTTCATGAAAAAATTTTTAGCGTGATCTAACAGTCGGATCTATAGATACGGACCTTTTGACCAGTTACTCTAGGGCATTCGGTGGAATGGCCCCGCCGGACGCCGTCGTCGTTTCGTACCGATTCCATGAAACTCCATGAAAAACAGCCTCCGGAAACTAGAGAAAAAAATTTTAGCGGGATCCAACAGTTGGATCTATAGATACGGACCTTTTGACCCGGTACTCTAGGGCTGTCGATGGAATGGCCCCGACTAGACGCCGTTGCCGTGTCGTCACGATTCCACGCCACTCTATCGAAAACAGCCTCTAGAAACTCATGAAAAAATTTGAGCGCTATCCACCGGTCGGATCTATAGATACGGACCTTTTGACCCGTTACTCTAGGGCTGTCGGTGGAATCACCCCACTGGACGCCGTCGCCGTGTCCTACCGATTCCATGAAACTCCATGAAAAACAGCCTCTGGAAACATGTGAAAAAAATTTCAGCGGCATCCAACCGTCGGATCTATACATACGGACGTTTTGACCCGGTACTCTAGCGCTGTCAGTGGAATGGCCCAGACCGGACGCCGTTGACGTGCAATATCGATTCCACGAAGCTTCATCGAAAACAGCCTCCGGAAACTCAAAAAAAATTTCAGGGCGATCCAACGGTCGGATCTTTAGATACGGACCTTTTGACCCATTACTCTAGAGGTGTCGGTGGAATGGCCCCGACAGGACACCGCTGACTTGTAGTATCGATTCCACGCAACTCCATCGAAAACAGCCTGCGGAATTTCAAGAAAAAAATTTTTGTGTGATCTAACAGTCGGATCTATAGATACGGACCTTGTGTCCCGTTACTCTAGAGGTTGTCGGTGGAATGCCCCGACAGGACACCCGTTGACGTGTAGTATCGATTCCATGCAACTCCATCGAAAACAGCCTCCGGAATTTCATGAAAAAAATTTTAGCGTGATCTAACAGTCGGATCTATGGATACGGACCTTTTGACCTGGTACTCTAGTCTTGTCGCTGGAATGGCACCGACGAGACATCGTCGCCGTGTCGTACCGATTCCACGCAACTCCATCGAAAAGAACATCTAGAAACTCGTGAAAAATTTTGAGCGCTATGCAATGGTGAGATCTATAGATACAAACCTTTTGACCAGTTAGTCTAGGGCTGTCGGTGGAATGGCCCCGCCGAACGCCGTCGTCATGTTGTACCGATTCCATGAAACTCCATGAAAAACAGCCTCCGGAAATTAGTGAAGAAAATTTCGGCGGGATCCAACAGTCGAATATATAGATACGTACCTTTTGACCCGGTACTCTAGGGCTGTCGGTGGATTGGCCCTGACCAGACGCCGTCGCAGTGTCGTAACGATTCCACGCAACTCCATCGAAAACAGCCTCTAGAAACTCATGAAAAATTTTGAGCGCTATCCAAAGGTGAGATCTATAGATACGGAGCTTTTGACCCGTTACTCTAGGGTTGTTGGTGGAATGACCCCGACCGAACACCGTTGACGTGTAGTATCGAGTCAACGCAACTCCATCGATAACAGCCTCCAGAAACTCGAAAAAAAATTTCAGCGCAATCCAACGGTCGGATCTTTAGATACGTACCTTTTGACCCGGTGCTCTAGAGGTGTCTGTGGAATGGCCCCGACCGGACGCCGTCGACGTGTAGTATCGATTCCACGCAACTCCATCGAAAAAAGCCTCCGGAATCTCGTGAAAAAAATTTCAGCGCGATCCAACGGTCGAATCTATAGATACAGACCTTTTGACCCGTTAATCTAGGGTTGTCGGTCGAATGGCCCCGACCGGACGTCGTTGACGTGTCGTATCGATTCCACACAACTCCATCGAAAACAGCGTCTGGAAACTCGTGAAAAAAATTTCAGCACGATCCAACAGTCAGATCTATAGATACAGACCTTTTGACCCGTTACTCTAGGGCTGTCGTTGGAATGGCCCCGACCAGACGTCGTCGCCGTGTCGTAACGATTCCACGCAACTCCATCGAAAACAACCTCTCGAAGCTTTTGAAAAAATTTGAGCGCGATCCAATGGTGAAATCTATACATACGGACCTTTTGACCAGTTACTCTAGGGCTGTCGGTGGAATGGCCCCTCCGGATGCCATCGCCATGTCGTACCGAGTGAAACTCCATGAAAAACAGCCTCCGGAAACTAGTGAAAAAAATTTTAGCGGGATCGAACCATCGGATCTATAGATACGGACCTTTGGACCCGGTACTCTAGGACTGTCGGTGGAATGGCCCCGACCGGACGCAGTCATGTTGTAGTATAGATTACACGCCCCTCCATCAAAAACAGCCTCTGGAAACTAGTGAAAATAATTCCAGCGTGATCCAACGGTCGGATCTATAGATACGGACCTTTTGACCCGTTACTCTAGGGCTGTTGGTGGAATGGCCCCGACCTGACGTCGTAGCCGTGTTGTTCTGATTCCACACAACTCCACCACAAACAACCTCCAGAAACTAGTGAAAAAATTTTCAGCGTGATCCAAGGGTCGGATCTATAGATACGGACCTTTTGACCCGTTACTCTAGGGCTGTCGGTGGAATGACCCCGACCGCACACCGTTGACGTGTAGTATCGAGTCAACGCAACTCCATCGAAAACAGCCTCCAGAAACTCGGAAAAAAATTTCAGCGCAATCCAACGGTCGGATCTTTAGATACGGATCTTTTGACCCGGTGCTCTAGAGGTGTCTGTGGAATGGCCCCGACCGGACGCCGTGGATGTGTAGTATCGATTCCACGCAACTCCATCGAAAAAAGCCTCTGGAATGTCATGAAAAAAATTTCAGCGCGATCCAACGGTCGCATCTATAGATACGGACCATTTGACCCGTTACTCTAGGGCTGTCGGTGGAATGGCCCCGACCGGATGCCGTCGCGTTGTAGTACAGATTACATGGCCCTCCATCAAAAACAGCCTCCGGAAACTAGTGAAAATAATTGCAGCGTGATCCAAAGCTCGGATCTATAGATACGGACCTTTTGACCCGTTACTCTAGGGCTGTCGGTGGAATGGCCCCGCCGGACGCCGTCGCCGTGTCGTACCGAGGCCTTGAAACTCCATGAAAAACAGCCTCCGGAAACTAGTGAAAAAAATTTCAGCACGATCCAACAGTCGGATATATAGATATGGACCTTTTGACCCGTTACTCTATGGCTGCGTTGGAATGGCCCCGACCAGACGCCGTCGCCGTGTAGAATCGATTCCATGCAGCTGCATCGAAAACAGCCTCTGAAACTCAAAAAAAAATTTAAGCGCGATCCAAGGGTCGAATCTTTAGATTCAGACCTTTTGACCCGTTACTCTAGAGGTGTCGGTGGAATGGCACAGACAGGACACCGTTGATGTGTAGTATCGAGTCCACGCAACTCCATCGAAAACAGCCTCCGGAAACTCGTGAAAAAAATTTCAGTGCGATCTAAGGGTCAGATCTATAGATACGGACCTTTTGACCCGGTACTCTAGCGCTATCGGTGGTATGGCCTCGACCGGACGCCGTTGACGTGTAGTATCGAGTCAACGCAACTCCATCGAAAACAGCCTCCAGAAACTCGAAAAACGATTTCAGCGCCATCCAACGGTAGGATCTTTAGATACGGACCTTTTGACCCGATGCTCTAAAGGTGTCTGTGGAATGGCCCCGACCGGACGCCGTTGACGTGTAGTATCAAGTCCGCGCAACTCCATCCCAAACAGCCTCCTGAAACTCGTGAAAAAAATTTCAGCACGATCCAACAGTCGGATTTATAGATATGGACCTTTTGACCCGTTACTCTAGGGCTGTTGCTGGAACGGCCCCGACCGGACACCGTTGACGTGTAGTATCGAGTCCACGCAACTCCATCGAAAACAGCCTCTGAAAACTCGTGAAAAAAATTTCAGCACGATCCAACAGTCGGATCTATAGATGGGACCTTTTGACCCGGTACTCTAGCGGTGTCGGTGGAATTGCCCCGACTGGACAACGTCGTCACTGTGTAGTACTGATTCCATGCTCCTCAATGGAATATAGCTTCCAGAAACTCGTCAAAAAAAATTTCAGCGCCATCCAACGGTCGGATCTATAGATACGGACCTTTTGACCTGGTACTCTGGTGGTGTCGGTGGAATGGCCCCGCATGGACGCCGTCGCCGTGTTGTAACGATTCAACGCAACTCCATGGAAAACAGCCTCTGGAAACTCGTGAAAAAAATTTCAGCGCGATCCAACGGTCCTTTCTATAGATACGGACCTTTTGACCAGGTACTCTAGTCTTGTTCGTGCATTTGCCCCGACTGGACGTCGTCGCCGTGTGGGAACGATTCCACGCCACTCCCTCTAAAATAGCCTCGTGAAACTCGTTAAAAAATTTAAGCGCGATCCAATGGTTGGATCTGTAGATACGAACCTTTTGGCCCAGTACTCTAGTGTTGTTGGTGGAATGGCCCCGACCGGACGTCGTCACTGTGTCGTACCGATTATGCGCAACTCCATCAAAAACAGCCTTCGGAAACTCGTGAAAAAAATTTCAGCATGATCTAATAGTCGGATCTATAGATACGAACCTTTTGACCCGGTACTCTAGTCCTGTCGCTGGAATGGCCCCGACCAGACGACGTCATCGTGTCGTAACGATTCCACGCAACTCCATCGAAAACAGCCTCCGGAAACTAGTGAAAAAAAAGCGGGATCCAACAGTCGGATCTATAGATACGGACCTTTTGACCCATTACTCTAGGGCTGTCGGTGGAATGGCCTCGACCGGACGCCGTCGCCGTGTCGTACCGATTCCATGAAACTCCATCAAAAACAGCCTACGGAAACTAGTGAAAAAAATTTCAGCGTGATCTAACGGTCGGATCTATGGATACGGACCTTATGACCTTGTACTCTAGTGTTGTTGGTGGAATGGCCCCGACCGGACGCCGTCGGTGTGTGGTACCCATTCCTCGCAACTCAATAAAAAACAGCCTACGAAACTCCTGAAAAAAATTGCAGCGCCATCCAACGGTCGGATCTGTAGATGCGGAACTTTTGACTCGATACTCTGTTCTTGTTGGTGGAATGGTCCCGACCGGACTCCGTCATGTTATCGTAACAATTCCATGCAACTCCATCGAAAACACCCTCAGGAAACTCGTTAAAAAATTTAAGCGTGATCCAATGGTTGAATGTATAGATACGAACCTTTTGACCCTGTACTCTAGTGTTGATGGTGGAATGGCGCCCACCGGATGTCGTTACCGTGCCCTACCGATTATACGCAACTCCATCGAAAACTGCCTCCGGAAACTTGTGAAAAAAATTTCAGCGTGATATAACAGTCGGATCTATAGATACGAACCTTTTGACCCGGTACTCTAGTCCTGTCGCTGGAATGGCCCCGACCAGACGCCGTCGCCGTGTCGTAACGATTCCACGCAACTCCATAGAAAATAGCCTCTAGAAACTCGTGAAAACATTTGAGCGCCATCCAATAGTGAGATCTATAGATACGGACCTTTTGACCCGTTACTCTAGGGCTGTCGGTGGAATGGCCCCGCCGGACGCCGTCAACGTGTCGTACCGATTCCATGAAACTCCATCAAAAATAGCCTCCGGAAACTAGTGAAAAAAATTTCAGCGGGATGCAGCAGTCGGATCTATAGATACGGACCTTTTGACCAGGTACTCTAGCGCTATCGGTGGAATGGCCCCGACCGGACACCGTTGACGTGTAGTATCGATTCCACGCAGCTCCATCGAAAACAGCCTCCGGAAACTTGAAAAAAAAGTTCAGCGCGATCTAACGGTTGGATCTTTAGTTACGGACCTTTTGACCTGGTACTCTGGTGGTGTCGGTGGAATGGCCCCGCATGGACGCTGTCGCCGTGTTGTAACGATTCAACGCAACTCCATGGAAAACAGCCTCTGGAAACTCGTGAAAAAAATTTCAGCGCGATCCAACGGTCCTTTCTATAGATACGAACCTTTTGACCAGGTACTCTAGTCTTGTTCGTGCATTTGCCCCGACTGGACGTTGTCGCCGTGTGGGAACGATTCCACGCCAGTCCCTCTAAAATAGCCTCGTGAAACTCGTTAAAAAATTTCAGCGTGATCCAACGGTCGGATCTATAGATACGGACCTTTTGACCCGGTTCTCTAGCGTTGTCGATGGAATGGCCCCAATCGGATGCCGTTGATGTGTAGTATCGATTCCACGCACCTCCATTGAAAACAGACTCCGGAAACTCGAAAAAAAAATTTCAGTGTGATCCAACGGTCTGATCTTTAGATACAGACCTTGGAATGGCCCTGACCGGACACCGTCGTCGTGTCGATTCCACACAACTCCATTACAAAGAGCCACCAGAAACTCGTGAAAAAAATTTCAGCGGGATCCAACGGTCGGATCTATAGATACGGACCATTTGACTCGGTACTCTGGTCGTGTCGGTGGAATGGCCCCGACCGGATGCTGTCGCCGTGTCGTATCTATTCCACGCAACTCCATCAAAAACAGCCTTCGGAAACTAGTGAAAAAAATTTCAGCGCGATCCAACGGTAGGATCTTTAGATATGGAAGTTTTGACCCGTTACTCTTGTGCTGTCGGTGGAAGGGCCCCGACCGGACGCCGTTGCCGTGTCGTACCGATTCCATGAAACTCAATCAAAAGCAGCCTCCGGAAACTAGTGAAAAAAATTTCAGAGCGATCCAACGGTCGGATCTACATATACGGACCGTTTGACCTGGTACTCTAGCGTTGTCGGTGGAATGGCCCCGACCAGACGCCGTCACTGTGTCGTACCGATTCCACGCAACTCCATCGAAAACTGCCTTTGCAATCTCGAGCAAAAATTTGAGCGCTATCCAATGGTTGGATCTATAGATAAGGACCTTTTGACCCGGTACTGTAGTCTTGTCGGTGGAAATGCCCGGACCGGACACATTCACCGTGTCGTATGATTCCGCGCAACTCCATCGAAAATTGCCTCTGGAAACTTGTGCAAAAATTTGAGCGCGATCCAATGGTCGGATCTATAGATACGGACCTTTTGACCCGATACTCTAGTCTTGTCGGTGGAATTGCATTGAACGGACACCGTCACCGAGTCGTAACAATTCCACGCAACTCCATCGAAAACTGCCTCTTGAAACTTGAGCAAGAATTTGAGCGCGATCGAATGGTCAGGTCTATAGATACGAGCCTTTTGACCCGGTGCTCTGGTCTGGTCGGTGGAAGGGCCCGGACCGGACACCGTCACCGTGTCGTAACGATTCCATGCAACTCCATCGAAATTAGCCTACTGAAACTCATGAAAAAATTTGAGCGCCATCCAACAGTCGGATCTATAAATACGGACCTTTGGACATAGTACTCTGGTCCTAGCGGTGGAATGGCCCCGACCGGACGACGTCACTTTGTAGTACCTATTCCCCGCTCCTCCATTGAAAACAGCCTCCGGAAACTCGTGAAGAAAATTTTAGAGCGATCCAACAGTTGGCTTTATAGATACAGACATTTTGACCCGGTACTCTGTTCCTGTCGGTGGAATGCCCCCAACCTGACGCCGCCATCGTGTCATACTGATTCCGCGCAACTCCATCGAAAACAGCATCTGAAATCTCATGCAAAAATTTGAGCGGGATCCAATGTTCGGATTTATAGATACGGGCATTTTGACCCCGTACTCTAATCTTGTCGCTGGAATGGCCCTGACCGGACACCGTTGCCGTGTCGTACCGCTTCCGCGCACCTCCATCGAAAACTACTTCTGGAAACTCGAGCAAAAATTTGAGCGCGATCCAATGGTCAGATCTATAGATACGAACCTTTTGACTCGGTACTCTGTTCATGTCGGTGGAATGGCCCCGACCGGACGCTGTCACCGTGTCGTACCGATTCCGCGCAACTCCATCAAAAATAGCCTCCTGAAACTCGTGAAAACATTTGAGCGCCACCCAACGGTCGGATCTATAGATACAGACCTTTTGACCCGGTACTCTCTTCCTGTCGGTGGAATGCCCCCGACCGGACGCCGGCACCGTGTCGTACCGATTCCGCGCAACTCCATTGAAAACAGCCTCTGGAATCTCGTGAAAAAATTTCAGCGTCATCCAATGGTCGAATCTATAGATACGGACCTTTTGACCTGATACTCTAGTCTTGTCGATGGAATTGCCCTGACCGGACACCATCCCCGTGTCGTACCGATTCCGCGCAACTACATCGAAAATTGCCTCTGGAAACTTGTGCAAAACTTTGAGCGCAATCCAATGGTCAGATCTATAGATACGGACCTTTTAACCCGGTACTCTGGTCTTGTTGGTGGAATTGCCCTGACCGGACACCGTCACCGTGTCGCACCGATTCCATGCAACTCCATCGAAAATTTCCTCTGGAATCTCGAGCAAAAGTTTGAGCACGATCCAATGGTCGGATCAATAAATACCAACCCTTTGACACGGTACTCTATTCTTGTCGATGGAATTGCCCTAACTGGACACAGTCACTGTGTCGTACCGATTCCTCGCAACTCCATCGAAAACTGCCTCTGGAATCTCTTATAAAATTTTGAGCGCGATGAAATGGTCGGATCTATAGATACGGACCTTTTGACCAGATACTCTCATCTTATCGGTGGAATTGCTTTGAACGGACACCGTCACCGTGTCGTACCGATTCCACACAACTCCATCGAAAACTGCCTCTTGAAACTCGAGCAAAAATTTGAGCACCATGCCATGGTCAGATCTATAGATACGGACCTTTTGACCCGGTACTCTGGTCGTGTCGGTGGAATTGCGCTGACCGGAAACCGTCCCCGTGTCGTAATGATTCCACGCAACTCCATCGAAAGTAGCCTCCTGAAACTCGTGAAAAAATTTGAGCGCCATCCAACGGTGGAACCTATAGATACGGACCTTTGGACCCGGTACTCTGGTGTTGTCGGTGGAATGGCCCCGACCGGACGGCATCACCGTGTCGTACCAATTCCACGCAACTCCATCGAAAACTGCCTTTGGAAACTCGAGCAAGAATTTGAGCGCAATCCAATGGTCGAATCTATAGATACGGACCTTCTGACCCTGTACTCTGGTCTTGTCGGTGGAATTGCCATGACCGGACACCGTCACCATCTCGTAATGATTCCACGCAACTCCATCGAAAATAGCCACCTGAAACTCCTGAAAAAATTTGAGCGCCACCCAATGGTCGGATCTATAGATACAGACGTTTTGACCCGGTACTCTCTTCCTGTCGGTGGAATGCCCCCAACCGGACGCCGGCACCGTGTCGTACCGATTCCGCGCAACTCCATGGAAAATTGCCTCTGGAATCTCGTGAAAACATTTGAGCGGCATCCAATGGTCGGATCTATAGATACGAAACTTTTGACCCGGTACTCTAGTCTTGTCGATGGAATTGCCCTGACCGGACACCATCCCCGTATCGTACCGATTCCGCGCAAGTCCATCGAAAATGCCTCTGGAAACTTGTGCAAAAATTTGAGCGCAATCCAATTGTCAGATCTATAGATACGGACCTTTTAACCCGGTACTCTGGTCTTGTCGTTGGAATGGCCCTAACCGGACACCGTCACCGTGTCGCACCGATTCCATGCAACTCCATCAAAAATTGCCTCTGGAGCTCGAGCAAAAGGTGGAGCACGATCCAATGGTCGGATCAATAGATACAAACCTTTTGACACGGTACTCTATTCTTGTCGGTGGAATTGCCCTAACTGGACACAGTCACTGTGTCGTATCGATTCCGCGCAACTCCATCGAAAACTGCCTTTGGAATCTCTATCAAAAATTTGAGCGCGATCTAATGGTCGGATCTATACATACGGACCTTCTGACCCGGTACTCTGGTCTTGTCGGTGGAATTGCCCTGACCGGAAACCATCCCCGTGTCGTAATGATTCCACGCAACTCCATCGAAAATAGCCTCCTGAAACTCGTGAAAAAATTTGAGTGTCATCCAACGGTCGAACCTATAGATACGGACCTTTGGACCCGGTACTCTAGGCTGTCGGTGAAATGGCCCCGACCGGACGACCTCTTTGTAGTACCGATTCCATGCTCCTCCATTGAAAACAACCTACGGAAACTTGTCAAAAAAATTTCAGAGCGATCCAACGGTCGGCTCTGTAGATACAGACCCTTGGACTCGGTACTGTGTTCATATGTCTGTGGAATGGCCCCGATCGGACGCCGTCACCGTGTCGTACCGATTCCATGCAACTCCATCGAAAATTGCCTCTGGAAACTTGTGCAAAAATTTGAGCGCGATCCAATGGTCAGATCTATAGATGCGAACATTTTAACCCGATACTCTGGTCTTGTCGGTGGAATTGCCCTAACCGAACACCGTCCCCGTGTCGTAATGATTCCACGCAACTCCATCGAAAATAGCCACCTGAAACTCGTGAAAAAATTTGAGCGCCATCCAACGGTCGAACCTATAGATACGGACCTTTGGACCCGGTACTCTTGGGCTGTTGGTGAAATGGCCCCGACCGGACAGCATCTACGTTTCGTACCGATTCCGCGCAACTCCATCGAAAACTGCCTCTGGAAACTTGTGCAAAAATTTGAGCACGATCCAATGGCCGGATCTATAGATACGGACCTTTTGACCCGGTACTCTGGTCTTGTCGGTGGAATTGCCCTGAACGGACACCATCCCCGTGTCGTACTCTACGTTGTCGGTGGAATGGCCCCGATCGAACGTCGTCGCTTTGTAGTACCGATTCCACGCAACTCCATCGAAAACAGCCTCCACAAACTCGTGAAAAAAATTTTAAAGCGATCCAACGGTCGACTCTATAGATACGACCCTTTTGACTCGATACTCTGTTCCTGTAGGTGGAATGGCCCCGACCGGTCGCCATCACCGTGTCGTACCGATTCCGCGCAACTCCATCGAAAACTGCCTCTGGAAACTTGTGCAAAAATTTGAGCGCGATCCAATGGTCGGATCTATAGATACGGACCTTGTGACCCGGTACTCTGGTCTTGTCGGTGGAATTGCCCTGAACGGACACCATCCCCGTGTCGTACCGATTCCACGCAACTCCATCGAAAACTTCCTCTGGAAGCTCGAGCAAGATTTTGAGCGCGATCCAATGGTCGAATCTATAGATATGGACCTTTGACCCGGTACTTTCGTCTTGTCGGTGGAATTGCCGTGACCGGACACTGTCACCATGTCGTACCGATTCCGCGCAACTCCATCCAAAATAGCCTCCTGAAACTCGTGAAAAAATTTGAGCGCCACCCAATGGTCGGATCTATAGATACAGACCTTTTGACCCGGTACTCTCTTCCTGTCGGTGGAATGCCCCCGATCGGACGCCGGCGCCGTGTCGTACTGATTCCGCGCAACTCCATTGAAAACAGCCTCTAGAATCTCGTGAAAACATTTGAGCGTCATCCAATGGTCGGATCTATAGATACGGACCTTTTGACCCGGTACTCTAGTCTTGTCGATGGAATTGCCCTGACCGCACACCATCCCCGTGTCGTACCGATTCCGCGCAACTCCATCGAAAATGCCTCTGGAAACTTGTGCAAAAATTTGAGCGCAATCCAATTGTCAGATCTATAGATACGGACCTTTTAACCCGGTACTCTGGTCTTGTCGGTAGAATGGCCCTGACCGGACACCGTCACCGTGTCGCACCGATTCCATGCAACTCCATCGAAAATTGCCTCTGGAACTCGAGCAAAAGGTTGAGCACGATCCAATGGTCGGATCTATAGATACAAACCTTTTGACACGGTACTCTATTCTTGTCGGTGGAATTGCCCTAACTGCACACAGTCACTGTGTCGTATCGATTCCGTGCAACTCCATCGAAAACTGCCTTTGAAATCTCTATCAAAAATTGGAGCGCGATCCAATGGTCGGATCTATAGATACAGACCTTTTGACCCGGTACACTCGTCCTGTCGGTGGAATTGCCCTGACCGGACACCGTCATTGTGTCACACCGATTCCATGCAACTCCATCGAAAACTGCCTCTTGAAACTCGAGCAAAAATTTGAGCGCGATCCAATGGTCAGATCTATAGATACGGACCTTCTGACCCGGTACTCTAGTCTTGTCGATGGAATTGCCCTGACCGGAAACTGTCCCCATGTCGTAATGATTCCACGCAACTCCATCGAAAATAGCCTCCTGAAACTCGAGCAAAAATTTGAGCGCGATCCAATTGTCAGATCTATACATACGGACCTTCTGACCCGGTACTCAGGGGCTGTCGGTGCAATGGCCCCGACCGGACGGCATCTCTTTGTAGTACCCATTCCACGCTCCTCCAATGCAAACAGCCAACGGAAACTTGTCAAAAAAATTTCAGAGCGATCCAATGGTCGGCTCTGTAGATACAGACCCTTTGACCCGGTACTCTGTTCATATGTCGATGGAATGGCCCCGATCGGACGCCGTCACCGTGTCGTACCGATTCCATGCAACTCTATCGAAAATTGCCTCTGGAATCTTGTGCAAAAATTTGAGCGCGGTCCAATGGTCAGATCTATAGATGCGGACCTTTTAACCCGATACTCTGGTCTTGTCGGTGGAATTACCCTGACCGAACACCGTCCCCGTCTCGTAATGATTCCACGCCACTCCATCGAACATAGCCTCCTGAAACTCGTGAAAAAATTTGAACGCCATCCAACGGTCGAACCTATAGATACGAACCTTTGGACCCGGTACTCTGTTGCTTTCAGTGGAATGGCCCCGACTGGACGACGTCTGTTTGTAGTACTGATTCCACGCTCCTCCATTGAAAATAGCCTACAAAAACTTGTCAAAAAAATTTCAGAGTGATCCAACGGTCGGCTTTGTAGATACAGACCTTTTGACCCAGTACTCTGTTCATATGTCGGTGGAATGGCCCCGATCGGACGCCATCACCGTGTCGTACCGATTCCACGCAACTCCATCGAAAATTGCCTCTGGAAACTTGTGCAAAAATTTGAGCGCGATTTAATGGTCGGATCTATAGATACGGCCCTTTTGACCTGGTACTCTGGTCTTGTCGGTGGAATTGCCCTGAAAGGACACCGTCCCCGTGTCGTACCGATTCCGCGCAACTCCATCGAAAATGCCTCTGGAAACTTGTGCAAAAATTTGAGCGCGATCCAATGGTCCGATCTATAGCTATGGACCTTTTAACCCAGTACTCTGGTCTTGTCGGTGGAATTGCCCTGACCGGACACCATCACCGTGTCGCATCGATTCCATGCAACTCCATCGAAAATTGCCTCTCGAAACTTGTGCAAAAATTTGAGCGCGATTCAATGGTCGGATCTATAGATACGGACCTTTTGACCCGGTACTCTCGTCTTGTCGGTGGAATTGCTTTGAACGGACACCGTCACCGTGTCGCACCGATTCCATGCAACTTTATCGAAAACTGCCTCTTGAAACTCGAGCAAAAATTTGAGTGCGATCCAATGGTCAGATCTATAGATACGGACCTTCTGACCCGGTACTCTCGTCTTGTCGGAGGAATTGCTTTGAACGGACACCGTCACCGTGTTGTATCGATTCCAAGCAACTCCATCGAAAACTTCCTCCTGAAACTCGTGAAAGAATTTGAGCGCCATGCAACGGTCGAACCTATAGATACGGACCTTTGGACCCGATACTCTGTTCATGTCGGTGGAATGGCCCCGACCGGACGCCGTCACCGTGTCTTACCGATTCCGTGCAACTCCATCCAAAACAGCCTCTGGAAACCTTTGAAAAAATTTGAGCGCAATCCAAAGGTCGGATCTATAGATACGGACCTTTTGACCAGGTACTGTGTTCCTGGCGGTGGAATGCCCCTGACCGGACACCGACAACGTCTCGTACCGATTCCGCGCAACTCCATCGTAAATAGCCTCATGAAACTCGTGAAAACATTTGAGCGCCATCCCACGGTCGGATCTATAGATACGGACCTTTGGACCCGGTACTCTAGTGCTGTCGGCGGAATGGCCCCGACCGGACTACGTCGCTTTGTAGTACCTATTCCACGCTCCTCCATTGAAAACAGCCTATGAAATCTCGTTAAAAAAATTTCACAATGATCCAACGGTCGGCTCTATAGATACGGACCTTTTGACCCGTTAGTCTTTTCCTATCGGTGGAATGCCCTCGAATGGATGTTGTCACCGTGTCATACCGATTCCGCGCAACTCTATCGAAAACTGCGTCTGGAAACTTGTGCAAAAATTTGTGCACGATCCAATGGTCGGATCTATAGATACGGACCTTTTGACCCGATACTCTCATCTTGTCGGTGGAATTGCTGTGACCGGATACCGTCACTGTGTCATACCGATTCCACGCACCTCCATCAAAAATAGCCTCCTGAAACTCGTGAAAAAATTTGAGCGCCACCCAACGGTCGGATCTATAGATACAGACTTTTGACCTGGTACTCTGTTCATGTCGGTGGAATGCCCCCGACTGGACGCCGGCACAGTGTCGTACCGATTCCGCGCAACTCCATCGAAAATTGCCTCTGGAAACTTGTGCAACAATTTAAACGCGATCCAATGGTCAGATCTATAGATATGGACCTTTTAACCCGGTACTCTAGTGTTGTCGGTGGAATTGCCCTGACCGGACACTATCACCGTGTCGTACCGATTCCGCGCAACTCCATCGAAAAGTGCCTCTGGAATCTCAAGCAAAAGTTTGAGCACGATCCAATGGTCAGACCGATAGATACGAACCTTTTGACACGGTACTCGATTCTTATCGGTGGAATTGCCCTCACTAGACACAATCACTGTGTCGTACCGATTCCACGCAACTCCATCGAAAACTGCCTCTGGAATCTCTTTCAAAAATTTGAGCGCGATCCAATGGTCGGATCTATAGATACGGAGCTTTTGACCCGGTACTCTCGTCTTGTGGGTGGAATTGCCTTGAACGGACACTGTCACCGTGTCGTACCGATTCCACGCAACTCCTTCGAAAACTGCCTCTTGAAACTCAAGCAAAAATTTGAGCGCGATCCAATGGTCGAATCTATAGATACGGGCCTTTGACCCGGTACTCTGGTCCTGTCGGTGGAATTGCCCTGACCGGACACCGTCACCGTGTCGTAACGATTCCACGCAACTCCAGCGAAAATAGCCTCTTGAAACTCGTGAAAAAATTTGAGCTCCATCCAACGGTCGGATCTATAGATACGGACCTTTGGACACGGTACTCTGGTGCTGTCGGTGGAATGGCCCTGACCGGACGACGTTGCTTTGTAGTACCTATTCCACGCTCCTCTATTGAAAACAGCCTCAGGAAACTCGTGAAAAAAATTTCAGAGCGATCCAATGGTTGGCTTTATAGATACAGACATTTTGACCCGGTACTCTGTTTCTGTCGGTGGAATGCCCCCAACCGGACGCCGCCATCGTGTCGTACCGATTTCACGCAACTCCATCGAAAACAGCCTCTGAAATCTCGTGCAAAAATTTGAGTGCGATCCAATGGTCGAATCTATAGATACGGGCCTTTGACCCGGTACTCTGGTCCTGTCGGTGGAATTGCCCTGACCGGACACCGTCACCGTGTCGTAACGATTCCACGCAACTCCAGCGAAAATAGCCTCTTGAAACTCGTGAAAAAATTTGAGCTCCATCCAACGGTCGGATCTATAGATACGGACCTTTGGACACGGTACTCTGGTGCTGTCGGTGGAATGGCCCTGACCGGACGACGTTGCTTTGTAGTACCTATTCCACGCTCCTCTATTGAAAACAGCCTCAGGAAACTCGTGAAAAAAATTTCAGAGCGATCCAATGGTTGGCTTTATAGATACAGACATTTTGACCCGGTACTCTGTTTCTGTCGGTGGAATGCCCCCAACCGGACGCCGCCATCGTGTCGTACCGATTTCACGCAACTCCATCGAAAACAGCCTCTGAAATCTCGTGCAAAAATTTGAGCGTGATCCAATGGTCGGATTTATTTATACAGGCATTTTGACCCGGTACTCTAGTCTTGTCGCTGGAATGGCCTTGACCGGACACCGTCGCCGTGTCGTACCGCTTCCGCGCAACTCCATCGAAAACTACTTCTGGAAATTCGAGCAAAAATTTGAGTGCGTGCAATGGTCAAATCTATAGATACGGACCTTCTAACCCGGTACTCTGGTCTTATCGGTGGAATTGCCCTGACCGGAAACCGTCCCCGTGTCGTAATGATTCCATGCAACTCCATCGAAAATAGCCTCTTGAAACTCGTGAAAACATTTGAGCGCCATCCAACGGTCGAACCTATAGATACGGACCTTTGGACCCGGTACTCTTGGGCTGTCGGTGAAATGGCCCTGACCGAACGACGTCTCTTTGTAGTATCGATTCCATGCTCCTCCCTTCAAAACAGCCTACGGAAACTCGTCAAAAAAATTTCAGAGCGATCCAACGGTCGGCTCTGTAGGTACAGACCTTCTGACCCGATACTCTGTTCATGTCGGTGGAATGACCATGATCGGACGCCGTCACCGTGTCGTACCGATTCCATGCAACTCCATCAAAAATAGCCTCCTGAAACTCATTAAAAAATTTGAGCGCCATCCAACGGTCGGATCTATAGATACGGACCTTTGGACCCAGTACTCTGGTGTTGTCGGTGGAATGGCCCCGACCGGACGACGTCGCTTTGTACTACCTATTCCATGCTCGTCCATTGAAAACAACCTCCTGAAACTCGTGAAAAAAATTTCAGAGCGATTGATTAATACTTAAAAGTGCATGTTTATCAAGGGTTTATATCATCATTTTGCACTTAAAGTATCAATAACTCCTTAACTAAAGCATGTTTTATAATAACAAGTCTAATATTATAAAATACCCTAATATATGGTAAATGTTCATCCTAAATGCAGGCATATCATATAAATCAAATGATTGATTGATGAATTCAACTACTGAAATTTTGAAGATAAAGAAGGGTGAAGCTTAGAAAGGAGAAGTCCAAATCTGTCATGCAGCCCAACACTGTTCAGTGTTTAGCCCAACACTGTTCAGTGTTCAGCCCATATCTCGAGTTCTAGATATCCAAATGATCTGAAAGTTTTACAGAGATTTGATAAGACATAGGCCTACAACTTTCATTTGGACATCAAGATCTAAGAAGGCCGTTTTCAAGTCCAAATTATAGCAACAACGGAGAAGTCCGAAGCTGTCCTGCAGCCCAAACACTATTCAGTGTTAAGCCCATATCTTGAGTTCTAGAAGTGCAAATGACCTCATCGTTTTTTTGCTGGAAAGCTAAGAGAATTTCGCAGAACTTTCATTTGGACATCTGGACCCAGTTCTGATGCTAACATTTTTGTTTTATTAAGACAAGAAGATAAGGATTTTCACCAAGTCAAAAGGTGGCCACCCACTCAACAATTAGTCATCAAATCAATAATTCCGAATTTTGGCCTATAAAAGGAGGCATTTGCCATGTATTTAGGGGCTTGGTTGTTCAGATCAAGTTCATGCTCTTTATTTCTCTCTTTATATTTTTTTGTAATTTTTAAGTTTTGCTTTCATTAATTTCTTGTTTATGCTTTTCATTTCCTTTCCTTTCCTTAGTTAACTTGTATTTTATTTATGTTCTTGTTTTATTTATTTATGTTTTTCTTCTTCATTATGTTTAGCTAAGTTTATTATGTCAAGGTGAAAAGGTTACACTAATGGTGTAAGAACAAGTATGGTGTAAACTCAATATGGACCTTAATGTTTAATATTAACATGTCTTATCTTTTTATCTTACTAATTCTTAATACCTTGCTTGTTAAATGATTAATCTAAATTTGTGTTGTATAATACTTGTACAACAAATGTTTGGCACTCTCATAACCCAACCGTATGGTATTACCTACACCTGGGGCTATGAAAGGTACTTGATTTGTTGTTAACATCAGTTAACATCATGAATTCCTGACAATATTTAAAAGTTTGGTGTTATGTAAATAAGATAATTAATATGATCATGTTAATAATTTATAATGAGCTATTAATGACAAATCATCCGACTGGAACCTCCTTCGTGTGTGGTTTTCAAATTGAGTGATAAGAGTTTATACTATACTTGTTTGAAATACCATTGGTGGATCCTCTAACCTTGACATTTGTCTTTATTATTGTTTAATCCTTACATTAATCTTCCATCTCAAAGTTCTCATTAATTTCTTCCTGCTTTTCTTTTTATTGTTATTATTATTATTATTACTAATATTATTAGTATTAGTATTAGTATTATTATTACTAGTATTATTATTATTATATTATTATTATTATTATTTTACATTCTTGTTATATTTTATGTATGTTAAGTATGCTCTATGTTTGATCAAGGATCCTGATATTGTTGGTCTTGCCTTGTTCATTCACATCAGAAATCTGTTTATATAATATAATATATCTCTTTGATTTTTTTCATAAACTCAGTATATAGGCTAGAAACCTGTGACCCGATCTTTTAGATCATTCTCAGGTATAACAACGTCACGTACTGAGTATTATTATTATTATTATTACTATTAATATTATTACTATTATTATTATTATTACTATTATTACTATTAATATTATTATTACTATTATTAGTATTATTACTATTAATATTATTATTAGTAGTATTATTATTGTTGTTGTTGTTGTTATTTTTGTTATTATTGTTGTTGTCTTGTTATTTATAATTTATACAATTAACCTCTCTGTGGTTCGACCCCGATCTTGCCGGGTTATTTATTACTTCGACACTCCTGCACTTGGGAGAAGACATCAATCTTTTGGTCGTGTCAGCGATCCAATCATCGCCTCTATAGATACGAACCTTTTGACCCGGTACTCTGTTCCTCTCGGTGGAATGCCCCCGACCAGACGTCAGCACCGTGTCATACCGATTCCGCGCAACTCCATCGAAAACAGCCTCTGGAATCTCATGCAAAAATTTGAGCGGGATCCAATGGTCGGATCTATAGATACGAACCTTTTGACCCGGTACTCTGGTCGTGTCAGTGGAATTGCCCTGACCGGACACCATCACCGTGTCGTACCGATTCCACGCAACTCCATCGAAAACTGCCACTAGAAACTCGAGCAAAAATTTGAGCGCGATCCAATGGTCGGATCTATAGATACGGACCTTTTGACCCAGTACTCTGGTCTTCTCGGTGGAATTGCCCTTATCGAACACCGTCACTGTGTCGTTCCGATTCCATGCAACTCCATTGAAAACAACCTCCGAAAACTCGTGAAAAAAATTTAAGAGCGATCTAATGGTCGGCTCTATAGATACGGACCTTCTGACCCGGTACACTGTCCCTGTCGGTGGAATGCCCCCGACCGGACGCCAGGAACATGTGGTATCGATTCCGCGCATCTCCATCGAAAACAACCTCCTGAAACTCGTGAAAAAATTTGAGCGCCATCCAACGGTTGGATCTATAGATACGGACCTTTTGACCCGGTACTCTATTACTGTCGGTGGAATGCCCCCGACCTGATGTCGGCATCGTGTCGTACCGATTCTGCGCAACTCCATCGAAAACAGCCTCTGGAATCTCGTCAAAAATTTAAGCGGGATCCAATGGTCAGATCTATAGATAGGAACCTTTTGACCCGGTACTCTGGTCGTGTCGGTGGAATTGCCCTGACCGGACACCGTCACCGTATCGTACCGATTCCACGCAACTTCATCGAAAACTGCCTGTAGAAACTCGAGCAAAAATTTGAACGCGATCCAATGGTCGGATCTATAGATACGGACCTTTTGGCCCAGTACTCTGGTCTTCTCGGTAGAATTGCCCTTACTAGACACCGTGACCGAGTCGTTCCGATTCCATGGAACTCCATCGAAAATTGCCTCCTGAATCTCGTGAAAAAATTTGAGTGCCATCCAATGGTCGACTCTATGGATACGGACCTTTCGACCCAGTACTCTGGTCTTCTCGGTGGAATTGCCCTTACCGGACACCGTCACCGAGTCGTACAGATTCCACGCAACTCCATCGAAAATAGCCTCCTGAAACTCGTGAAAACATTTGAGCACCATCCAACGGTCGGATCTATAGATACGGACCATTGGACCCGGTACTCTGGTGTTGTCTAAGGAATGGCCCTAACCGGACGACGTCGCTTTGTAGTACCTATTCCACGCTCCTCCATTGAAAACAGCGTCCCGAAACTCGTGAAGAAAAATTCAGAGCGATCCAATGGTCGGCTTTATAGACATGGACCTTCTGACCCGGTACACTGTTCCTGTCGGTGGAATGCCCCCGACCGGACGCCGGGAACGTGTGGTACCGATTCCGCGGAACTCCATCGAAAACAACCTCCTGAAACTCGTGAAAAAATTTGAGCGCCATCCAACGGACGGATCTATATATACGGACCTTTTGACCCGGTACTCTATTCCTGTCGGTGGAATGCCCCCGACCGGACGCCGGCACCGTGTCGTACCGATTCCGCGGAACTCCATCGAAAATAGCCTACTGAATCTCATGAAAAAACTTGAGCGTCATCCAACGGTCGGATCTATAGTTACAGACCTTTGGACCTGGTACTCTGGTGATGTCGGTGGAATGGCGCCGACCGGACGACGTCGCTTTGTAGTACCTATTCCACGCTCCTCCATTGAAAACAGCCTCCGGAAACTAGTGAAAAAAATTTCAGAGCGATCCAATGGTCGGCTCTATAGATACGGACCTTTTGACCCCGTACTCTGTTCCTGTCGGTGGAATGCCTCCGACTGGACGCCTGCACCGTGTCGTACCGATTCCGCGCAACTCCATCGAAAACAGCCTCTGGAATCTCATGCAAAAATTTGATCGCGATCCAAAGGTCGGATCTATAGATACGAACCTTTTGACCCGGTACTCTCGTCTTGTCGGTGGAATTGCCCTGACCGGACATCGTCACCGTGTCATACCCATTCCGCGCAACTCCATCGAAAATAGCCTTTGGAAACTCGTGAAAAAATTTGAGCGTCATCCAATGGTCAGATCTATAGATACGGACCTTTGGACCCGGTATTATGATGTTGTCGGTGGAATGACCCCGACCGGACGACGTCGCTTTGTAGTACCTATTCCACGCTCCTCCATTGAAAACATCCTCCGAAACTCGTGAAGAAAAATTCAAAGCGATCCAACGGTCGCTTCTATAGATACGGACCTTTTGACTCGGTACTCTGTTCCTGTCGGTGGAATTCCCCCGACCGGATGCCGGCACCGTGTCGTACCGATTCCACGCAACTCCATCGAAAATAGCCCACTGAATCTCATGAAAAAATTTGAGCGCCATACAACGGTCGAATCTATAGATACGGACCTTTGGACCCGGTACTCTGGTGTTGTCTGTGGAATGGCCCCGACCGGACAACATCGCTTTGTAGTACCTATTCCACGCTCCTCCATTGAAAACAGCCTCTGGAAACACGTGAAAAAATTTGAGCACGATCCAAGGGTCGAATCTATAGATACGGACCTTTTGACCCTGTACTCTTGTCTTGTCGGTGGAATTGCCCTGACCGGACACCGTCATCGTGTCGTACCGATTCTGCGGAACTCCATCGAAAATAGGCTCCTGAAACTCGTGAAAAAATTTGAGCGCCATCCAACGATAGGATCTATAGATACGGACCTTTAAACCTGGTACTCTGGTGTTGTCGGTGGAATGGCCCCGACCGGACGCCGTCCCTTTGTAGTACCGAATCCATTCTCCTCCATTGAAAACAGCCGACGGAAACTCGTGAAAGAAATTTCAGAGCGATCCAACGGTCGGCTCTATAGATACGGACCTTTTGACCCGGTACTCTCGTCTTGTCGGTGGAATTTCCCGGACTGGACACCGTCACCGTGTTGTACCTATTCTGTGCAACTCCATCGAAAATAGCCTCTGGAAACTCGTGAAACAATTTGAGCGCAATCCAAAGGTCGGATATATAGATACGGACCTTTTGACCCGGTACTCTTGTCCTGTCGGTGGAATTGCACGGACCAGACACCGTCACCGTGTCGTCCCGATTTCGCACAACACCATCAAAAATAGCCTCCTGGAACTCGTGAAAAAATTTGAGTGCCGTCCAACGGTCAGATCTATAGATACAGACCTTTGGACCCGGTACTCTAGTGTTGTTGGTGGAATGGCCCCGACCGGACGTCGTCGCTTTGTCGTACCGATTCCGCGCAACTCCATTGTTAAATAGCCTCGTGAAACTCGTGAAAAAATTTGAGCGCCATCCAACGGTCGGATCTATAGATAAGGACCTTTTGACCCGGTACTCTGTTCCTGTCGGTGGAATTGCCCTTACCGGACACCATCACCGAGTCGTTCCGATTCCACGCAGCTCCATCGAAAATAGCCTCCTGAATCTCGTGAAACAATTTGAGCGCCATCCAATGGTCGGCTCTATAGATACGGACCTTTTGACCCAGTACTCTGGTCTTCTCGGTGGAATTGCCCTGACCGGACACCGTCATCGTGTCATACCGATTCTGCGCAACTCCATCGAAAATAGCCTCCTGAAACTCGTGAAAAAATTTGAGCGCCATCCAACGATAGGATCTATAGATACGGACCTTTAAACCTGGTACTCTGGTGCTGTCGGTGGAATGGCTCCGACCGGACGCCGTCACTTTGTAGTACCTAATCCATTCTCCTCCATTGAAAACAGCCGAAGCAAACTCGTGAAAGAAATTTTAGAGCGATCCAACGGTTGGCTCTATAGATACGGACCTTTTGACCCGGTACTCTCGTCTTGTCGGTGGAATTTCCCTGACTGGACACCATCACCGTGTTGTACCTATTCCCTGCAACTCCATCGAAAATAGCCTCTGGAAACTCGTGAAACAATTTGAGCGCAATCCAAAGGTCGGATATATAGATACGGACCTGTTGACCTGGTACTCTTGTCCTGTCGGTGGAATTGCACGGACCAGACACCATCACCGTGTCGTACCGATTTCGCACCACACCATCAAAAATAGCCTCCTGGAACTCATGAAAAAATTTGAGCGCCGTCCAACGGTCAGATCTATAGATATAGACCTTTGGACCCGGTACTCTAGTGTTGTTGGTGGAATGGCCCCGACCGGACGCCGTCGCTTTGTCGTACCAATTCCGCGCAACTCCATTGTTAAATAGCCTCGTGAAACTCGTGAAAAAATTTGAGCGCCATCCAACGGTCGGATCTATAGATACGGACCTTTTGACCTGGTACTCTGTTCCTGTCGGTGGAATTGCCCTTACCGGACACCATCACCGAGTCGTTCCGATTCCACGCAACTCCATCGAAAATAGCCTCCTGAATCTCGTGAAAAAATTTGAGCGCCATCCAATGGTCGGCTCTATAGATACGGACCTTTTGACCTAGTACTCTGGTCTTCTCGGTGGAATTGCCCTTACCGGACACCGTCACCGAGTCGTACCGATTCCACGCAACTCCATCGAATATAGCCTCCTGAAACTCGTGAAAAAATTTGAGCGTCATCCAACGGTTGGATCTATAGATACGAAACTTTGAATCCGGTACTCTGGTGCTGTCGGTGGAATGACCCTGACCGGACGACGTCACTTTGTACTACCTATTCCACACTCCTCCATTGAAAACAACCTCCGAAAACTCGTGAAAAAAATTTCAAAGCGATCCAATGGTCGGCTCTATAGATGCAGACCTTCTGACCCGATACACTGTTCCTGTCGGTGGAATGCCCCCGACCTGATGCCGGCATCGTGTCGTACCGATTCTGCGCAACTCCATCGAAAACAGCCTCTAGAATCTAGTCAAAAATTTAAGCGGGATCCAATGGTCGGATCTATAGATACGAACTTTTTGACCCGGTACTCTGGTCGTGTCGGTGGAATTGCCCTGACCGGACACCATCACCGTGTTACACCGATTCCACACAACTCCATCGAAAACTGCCTGTAGAAACTCAAGCAAAAATTTGAACGCAATCCAATGGTCGGATCTATAGATACGGACCTTTTGACCCAGTACTCTGGTCTTCTCGGTAGAATTGCCCTTACTGGACACCGTGACCGAGTCGTTCCGATTCCAACCATAGTTGTCATCCTTTATCCAACCATAGTTGTCATTCCTTCAGGCCGATATTATAGAGAATCCATATTCATCTATTACTCATATGTTACTTTCTTATGCATGTTCATTTCCTCATAATAACATACATACATATATCATATATATTTTCAGAGTTAGTATCTCAATATGCAAGTGTTTGTATGACTTAATTCTTTTATATAGTATCTTGTGGAAGTCTACTGTTACTGTCCAATTTCCAAGTGTTACTGTCTAACTTTGAACTGTTACTGTCCAATTTTCAACTGTTACTGTTTGACTTTGAAGTGTAACTGTTTGACTTTTCAAACTGTAACTGTTTGACTTTTCCAACTGTTACTATTTGACTCTGAACTGTAACTGTTTGACTTTTCCAACTGTTACTGTTTGACTCTAAATTGTAACTGTTTGACTTTTTCAACCGTTACTGTTTGACTTTTCTAACTGTTATTATCTAACTTTGAACTGTTACTGTCTAAACATTGAACTGTTACTATCTAACTTTGAACTGTTACTATCTAACTTTGAACTGTTACTGTCTAAACATTGAACTGTTACAGTGTAGACATTTGAACTGTTACTGTCTAACTTTGAACTGTTACTGTCTAAACATTGAACTGTTACTGTATAGACATTTGAACTGTTACTGTCTAACTTTAAACTATTACTGTCTAAACATTGAACTGTTACTGTTTAGACATTTGAACTGTTATTGTCCACACATTGAACCGTTACTGCCTGAACACTCATCAGATTTTTAGCTATATCTAGAGTTATAGAACTCTGTTTCAAGCGAGATTAGTCTCATTGGAAAGCTAATACACAAGGCTACAAGTTCTCTGAAGGAAGGAGAACCTAGTTCTGCCTTTGAGATAGTCAAAATTGCTCATCAACAAACACTACACTACAGGGTCTGTCAGGACCCAATCTCGATTGATGACCTATAGTTAGGGTTCTACAGCTCCATATTGAGCAAGACCAATTTCTTAGTTAGCTAACATCCAAAACTACAATTACTATGAAGAAACTTTATCATAATTCTCTCATCCTTCTACTCAAATTCTCTCCAAAAGTTAGGAGAGGAATCTGTCCAGATTCATCAACCTTTCCAATTACACACAACATCCACAATTTAACTTTTTCTCTATCATCTCAACTCCTGGTCATATCACATATCGTTTAAGACTGAAAAAAAAAAAGAAGAGAATATCTTTATAAGAGCCAATTTATCTTATTTATTTCAATCTTCCCTCTTACCGTCAAAATAAAACATTCTTGTCGATTTTACAAACTTTCCGAACAATATTCTTCTAAACACAATCATTCACACAGTTTCTATCAACCATAAATAACAAAAAAATAATATTTCAAACAATCTATACTGTCAAGTTGTAATGCATTATTATGAGTATAACATATCCAAATATTAACTTCATCAAATGGTGAAATTTCCAGAAATATGGGTTTAACCGAACTGACCTCAAACTTGCAGACCTACAGTGTGAGATACACAACTTCTATACTGGATGTTTGTTTCAGATCTCCACCGTTCAGAATCTAGATAGAATCAGGAAGAGAAACATATCCAAGTTATAGCCTAATCCAACGGTGGCTGAAGGAGAAAATATACAACAAAGAAGATTATCAAGAAGTGTATTTTCCCAGATATATTCCTCCCATAGTATCTCTCAAACGGGGACTGATATAGAGAATCCCTACGGTGACAATGTACACAACATGGATGAGAACAACATATCCAAATATTATGTTGATCCAACGGTGGAAAGTGGAGTTATAGTTGTCGGTTGGTCTGCCAACAATATATCTTCTCTCCAGCCTCTCTCTAAACTCTCTCTTACTCTTGCCAGTCCCCCCCAAGAGAGAAAATAGAATGATATTTACAGTTCTAACATCTTATTAATTGCACATTTATCCCCACCCCTTTTTATCATTTGTACATAAACTCTCAACCTTCTGTTATTTGAATATTGACCTTTCTTGATCTTCCATATTCATTTTGTCCTCACAAATGTTTTTCTTTTCAATGATTTAGTACTATATTCACTTTTTATTTCATTAATTTCACTATTTTTTTATCTTAATTTAGGTTTCTTTAATTTAATTTAACCCATTTTACTATCGATTAAATTTCTCTTTCTTTTAAATACCTAGAAAAATTATAACCGGGGGGTTTACATTCTTCCCTCCTTATAAAATTTTCGTCCTCGAAATTTAAGATTCATACCTATCTGTGAAGCAATTTCTGCATTCTTTTTCAACATTTTAGACTCCCGTATCCAAGTTTCTTTTGCAATATGGAAGCTCTTTCATAATTTATTTATTTATTTTTCGGAAACACCCATGACACTAACCATCATGTTTAATCTTGTTTCCATTTTCAAATTTCTCATCCTTTACTACTGTAACTCATCATGCAGTATAAACAAATAATATTTTAGAATGCATTAAACCTTACAAAATATAAAGAGGTGAGGTGGTAAACACCTACCTACTCTCTTTAGCGGTCTCGTTCTCATAGCTTGAGGTCCCACAATTGATGTCTCTCATACTCCACTCAAAACCAACATTTAAAATCATTTACTCCCCCTTTCAATGTTTTCTTATCAACTAGCACTCATCATTATATGATTTTATGCAAGATTTCCATATTTAAATCAAATCATTATTTCATGTTCACATAGCCACCTGTTAACTCAAATAGTGAAATTTTTAATTAATTAATTTTTTTCAAGCTAATTTCTTACTCGACTTACCTCATCTTAATCACTTTATATGGGACTCCAATTTACTATCATTATTATATTTATTATCTTCAAGAATTGTCTTATTCCCTAATTCCTTTACATGTCGATCAAAATTCTCACTGGTGGCACTTCCTCGTCAAATCATCTCAGATCTCAGTAGAAACTTATTTCAACATCTATGTGGAAACTAACCCAAATTCCACCCCAATCATAATATATTAATCTTACATGACACATACATAGAAATCAATCTCCACATATGCTTATCAAATACCCACACTAGCTTTCAGCAAAATCATTTTAGTTACCAATCCTTCTATTCTATATAATTGTTGGTCAGTTCTCTTAGTCACTACTTTAATCACTAACTAACTTTATCTCCCCAAGTATCGTATCCACCTCATGCATATAGTTTGCATTTAATTATTCCTTACTTAAATATTTTACATTTCCAAGACATATCAATAATGGTTCAACTATCACTATTTCAATCGTATCTTTATTCTTTCATTTAACATCAGACACACATTTTATTTTTAATCCATCCTTCCTTAAGGATGTGTGTGTGGGTGTTTATAAAATCATTTTCTCAAATATAACAATGATCCCTCACATCATAAATCAATTTATATAATTTTCAATACATAACTTCAACTAAAAATGTGAACTGTAACATCTACCTCTTCTTCCCAACATAAAGGGTACGACACTTTTAGCCCTACAATGCCTCAAAAGTAGTCATTCCTATGGTGGCTTGATGACTATTGTTTTACGCGAATTTCACCAGAGGCTAGTATTCTTCCTAACTACCCCCGAAGTCTAATATACATGTCATCAACAAATCCTCTAAAGTCTAAATGGTCCTCTGAGTCCGCTTATCTGTCTGTGGATGGAATGCAGTGCTCAACCTCAATTTCATCCCTATAACATTTTAAATCCTTGGCCATGAGCTAGATGTGAACTTTGGGTCACAGCCACACCTAATAGATACCGACACCCCATGCTACCTTATAGCCTTTTTGACATACAATTTGACCAATTTATCTACTGGGTCAGTCATCCTTAGTGGTAGGAGAATGACTGACTTAGTTAAATGGTCCTCAACCACCCATATTGCATCATTCTTCCCTCTCTCTCTCTTTTTTTTTTCAACCTTTTTGGTTTTACGTTTACACCGTTAAGAACTAGTTTAACATTGTTCCATTATGTATTGTCTAATAGTAACCTTTTATGTTGAATCCCACCAGTAAAACTATTACCTTCTGTATACAATTATATTAGCAAAATTTAGCCACCATTCTTACACCATCAGGATGTTGTATAACCTTTAATCATGTATCATTTAGTTATCTAGCAAGACCTTTATTTGTCCATAACTTATTTAGCAAAACAACAACTTTGTCTCCCCCTTTTGAGCCTTCACTTTAGTTCTCATTCTTGGAAATTTAACCTACTTTCATTGTCCTTGATTCTTCAGACTTATATAAATTTTAAATTCATCTACGCTCCCTTCACTTTCATTGTACCATGATTTTTCTTAGTTTAATTTGTATGAATTATCTTAAACCATTCTCATCACGTGACTTCTAGGTGTACTTCATCAACCTCATCGACCATATCATATGATGTGTATCGTCTTGTGTTATATAAGCAACATCCATTTCTACGCACAACTTTCATTTATCCTAAACATTGTCGGTGAAAATACTATTGGGTATAGCACATCATGTGATATTTTGCTAAAAATGGTTCGGCCATCATCATCATCATTTTTTTGTAATAAAATGTTCAAAACAAGTACAAACCGAGCATTTCATTAAAATTCATGTGCAAAACCCCATTTCACCACTTCCCCCTTTTATTTTCTATTTAACTAGATTTTCCATTCAAGAAAATCATACAAAATCCCTTACATTTTCTTATCAACTTTCTACACATTTACATGGAGTCTACACACATTTTAAACTTTTTCAAAACACAACTTCCAGAATTCTTCATACTATAGATAGTCAGTTTCCATATATTTCCTAGCTACTTTCTACAAACTTAAGAGAATCAAGGGTATAGACAACTTTCCTATCGTCTTGGAACCATTCTAAAAAGGATTATGCGTTTTTCTCCTCCCCTTTTTCTCCACTCTCTCATGGGTTCTTTCAATTTGTTACCGGTAATTCTATTCACTATTTTACCAATATAAAATCATATGTGTCATCATGATGTTGGTCACATAACCATTCAACATTCAAAATGGATCCAACCTTTGTTGATTCATCTATCTCCTAAAAGTTCTCCTTATAATCCATCTAAGTCATAAGGTTTCATCCCTAGCTCTTTATAAGTTAAGGGATTAAGAACCACAAAGTTGTTGACATCTTTATCCTGATTTGCCTAAACCATATAGGCAATTTAATCTCCCACACACACACACACACACACACATATATATATATATATATATATATATATATATAACTTTATTATTATTTTATTACCATCATATATCACTCATCAATACAATAATTTTTTTTTCTTACCCTTGCATCTTTTGCATTTCATAAACCCACTGAACCTTATCTAGTAGCTCTTGATACCAACTATAACAACCCGGCTTTTCAAGCTCAAAACAATAGTAATTTTTTTTTTTGTACTTGACACACATCATGTCAGTAATTGGCGAACATGTTCCCTTCACATCATCAATATATAATCCATACATCAACAACAACTAACATTTCATTTAAGAGTGAATCTTACATAAACTCATAATATTATGTTTGCATGATTAGAAGTTCGCTTTTAAAATATACATGCATAGTCATGAGTTTGTATTCTATCCTACAAATAGTCATCACGAATATAATCTAAGAGAATCTAATAATAATTATACATTCAGTACGTTGATTCATATAAAATACATCATGATTTAGAATGCAACTACATGATTCCTTGCAAAGGTAGGTTCCCGTGTATCGGGTTTCCTAGGCACCTTGTTGGTATGACGTCCCTACAGCAGTACAAAACATTTACAAGAATGCAATTACTTAATAATAATAATAATAACAATAAGAAAATGGTCTGGTAGTTTAATGAAGCATTAACATTATCTCATGTTTGAATCGTGACATTTGAAGTTCCTTTATGTTCTTGGTATACACAACTTGCAGTACATATATATGCACCAATTCTTACAATCAACTATAATCTTAAATCCGGCCCTTTTTTTAAGACATCATTTGTTGAGGTTAACTATTCACTCACCCCGGCCAACCCCTTCAAATTCCATCAGCCAGAACTAATCACCCGTTTGTCCCGGTCATCCCTTCGAATGCCATTACCCGAAACTAATCATTCATTTATTTCGGTCATCCATTCGAATTCCATCAGCTGAAGGTAATCGACCGTTTGTCCCGGTCATCCATTCGAATGCCATTAGCTGAAGCTAATCATTCATTTGTCCCGGTCATCCATTCGGATGCCATTAGCCGAAGCTAATCAATTGTTTGTCCCGGTCATCCATTTGGATACCATTAGTCAAAGCTAATCATGTGTTTGTCCCGGTCATCCATTCGGATGCCATTAGCCGAAGCTAATCAATCGTTTGTCCCGGTCATCCCTTCAGATGCCATTAGCCGAAGCTAATCAATCGTTTGTCAACATTTAAGCATTTGGCAATCTGATATCTGAATTAACACAATACGACAACGTTGATGATAAGGTATTTCATTGTTCAAGGTCATCTCTTCAGATGCCATTAGCCGAAGCTAATCAACCATTTGTCAATATTTTAAGCATTTGGCAAATCTAGTATCTGAATTAACATAATACAGTAACATTCATGATAAAGTATTTTCATTATTCAACATTATTTAAATTTGAGCGGGATCCAACGGTCGGATATATAGATACGGACCTTTTGACCCGGTACTCTGGTCTTGTCGGTGGAATGGCCCCGACCACACGACGTCGCGTTGTAGTACCTATTCCACGCTCCTCCATTCAAAACAGCCTCCAGAAACTCATGAAGAAAAATTCAGAGCGATCCAGTGGTCGCCTCTATAGATACGGACCTTTGGACCCGGTACTCTGGTGCTGTCGGTGGAATGGCCCTGACTGGACGACGTCGCTTTGTAGTACCTATTCCACGCTCCTCCATTGAAAACAGCCTCCTGAAACTCGTGAAAAAAAATTCAGAGCGATCCACTGGTCGCCTCTATAGATACGGACCTTTTGACCTGGTACTCTGTTCCTGTCGGTGGAATGCCCCCGACTGGACGTCGGCACCGTGTCGTACCGATTCCGCGCAACTCCATCGAAAACAGCCTCTGGAATCTCATGCAAAAATTTGAGTGCGATCCAATGGTCGGATCTATAGATACGGACCTTTGGACCCGGTACTCTGGTCTTGTCGGTGGAATTGCACCGACCGGACACCGTCAGCGTGTCGTACCTATTCCCGGCAACTCCATCGAAAACTACTTCTGGAAACTCGAGCAAAAATTTGAGCGCGATCCAATGGTTGGATATATAGATACGGACCTTTTGACCTGGTACTCTGGTCTTGTCCGTGGAATTGCCCTGAACGGACACTGTCACCGTGTCGTACCGATTCCACGCAACTCCATCGAAAATAGCCTCCTGAAACTCGTGAAAAAATTTGAGCGCCATCCAATGGTCGGATCTATAAATACGGACCTTTTGACCCAGTACTCTGGTCTTGTCGGTGGAATTGCCCTGGCCGAACACCGTCACCGTGTCATATCGATTCCATGCAACTCCATCAAAAATAGCCTCCTGAAACTCGTGAAAACATTTGAGCGCCATCCAACGGTCGGATCTATAGATACAGACCTTTGGACCCGGTACTCTGGTGTTGTCGGTGGAATGGCCCCGACCGGACGACGTCGCTTTGTACTACCTATTCCACGCTCCTCCATTGAAAACACCCTCCGCAAACTCGTGAAAAAAATTTCAGAGTGATCCAATGGTCGGCTCTATAGATAAGGACCTTTTGACCCGGTACTCTATTCCTATCGGTGGAATGCCCCCGACCGGACGCCAGCATCGTGTCGTACCGATTCCGCGCAACTCCATCGAAAACAGCCTCTGTAATCTCGTGAAAAAATTTGAGCGGGGTCCAATGGTCGGATCTATAGATACGGACCTTTTGACCCGATACTCTGGTCGTGTCGGTGGAATTGCCCTGAACGGACACCATCACCGTGTCGTACCGATTCCGCGCAACTCCATCAAAAACTGCCTCTAGAAACTCGACCAAAATTTGAGCGCGATCCAATGGTCGGATCTATAGATACGACCTTTTGACCCAGTACTCTGGTCTTCTCGGTGGAATTGCCCTTACCGGACACCGTCACCGAGTCGTACCGATTCCACGCAACTCCATCGAATATAGCCTCCTGAAACTCGTGAATAAATTTGAGCGCCATCCAACGGTTGGATCTATAGATACGGACCTTTGGACCCGGTACTCTGGTGCTGTCGGTGGAATGGCCCGGACTGGATGACGTCGCTTTGTAGTACCTATTCCACGCTCCTCCATTGAAAACAGCCTTCTGAAACTTGTGAAGAAAAATTCAGAGCGATCCAATGGTCGCCTCTATAGATACAGACCTTTGGACCCGGTACTCTGTTCCTGTCGGTGGAATGCCCCCGACCGGACGCCGGCACCGTGTCGTACCGATTCCGCGCAACTCCATCGAAAACAGCCTCTGGAATCTCATGCAAAAATTTGAGCGCGATCCAATGGTCGGATCTATAGATACGGACCTTTTGACCCGGTACTCTGGTCTTGTCGGTGGAATTGCACCGACCGGACAACGTCAGCGTGTCGTACCGATTCCGTGCAACTCTATCGAAAATAGCCTCCTGAATCTCGTGCAAAAATTTGAGCGGGATCCAACCGTCAGATCTATAGATACGGACCTTTTAACCCGGTACTCTGGTGTTGTCGGTGGAATGGCCCCGGCCGGACGCCGTCCGTAAACCCCCTAAAAGAAGATAAATTTAACCAATTGTAAAATGGGTTAAATTAAATTATAGAAACCTAAATTAAGATAAAAATAGTGAAATTAATGAAATAAAAAGTGAATATAGTACTAAATCATTGAAAAGAAAAACACTTGTGAGGACAAAATGAATATGGAAGATCAAGAAAGGTCAATATTCAAATAACAAAAGGTTGGGAGTTTATGTACGAATGATAAAAAGGGGTGGGGATAAATGTGCAATTAATAAGATGTTAGAACTATAAATATCTTTCTATTTTCTCTCTTTGGGGGACTGGCAAGAGTAAGAGAGAGTTTAGAGAGAGGTTGGAGAAAAGATATATTGATGGCATATCAACCAACAGCTATAACTCCACTTTCCACCGTTGGATCAACATGATATTCAGATATGTTGTTCTCATCCATGTTGTGTACATTGTCACCGTAGGGATTCTCTATATCAGTCCCCGTTTGAGAGATACTGTGGGAGGAATATATCTGGGAAAATACACTTCTTGATAGTCTTCTTTGTTGTCTGTTTTCTCCTTCAGCCACCGTTGGATTAAGCTATAACTTGGATATATTGTTCTTCCTTATTCTATCTAGATTCTAAATAGTGGAGATCTGAAACAAACATTCTATATAGAAATTGTGTATCTCACACAGTAGGTCTGCAAGTTCGAGGTCAGTTCGGTTAAACCCATGTTTCTGGAAATTTCACCATTTGATGAAGTTAATATTTGGATATGTTATACTCATAATAATGCATTACAACTTGACAGTATAGATTGTTTGGAATATTATTCGTTTGTTATTTATGGTTGATAGAAACTGTGTGAATGATTGTGTTTAGAAGAATATTGTTTGGAAAGTTTGTAAAATCGACAAGAATGTTTTATTTTGACGGTAAGAGGGAAGATTGAAATAAATAAGATAAATTGGCTCTTATAAAGATATTCTCTTTTTACAGTCTTAAACGATATGTGATATGGCCAGGGGTTGAGATGATAGAGAAAAAGTTAAATTGTGGATGTTGTGTGTAATTGGAAAGGTTGATGAATCTGGACATATTCGTCTCCTAACTTTTGGAGAGAATTGGAGTAAAAGGATGAGAGAATTAGGATAAAGTGTTTTCATAGTAATTGTAGTTTTGGATGTTAGCTAACTAAGAAATTGGTCTTGCTCAATATGGAGCTGTAGAACCCTAACTATAGGTCATCAATCGAGATTGGGTCCTGACAGACCCTGTAGTGTAGTGTTTGTTGATGAGCAATTTTGACTATCTCAAAGGCAGAACTAGGTTCTCCTTCCTTCAAAGAACTTGTAGCCTTGTGTATTAGCTTTCCAACGAGACTAATCTCGCTTGAAACAGAGTTCTATAACTCTAGATATAGTTAAAAATCTGATGAGTGTTCAGGTAGTAACGGTTCAATGTGTGGACAGTAACAGTTCAAATGTTTAGACAGTAACAGTTCAATGTTTAGACAGTAACAATTCAAAGTTAGACAGTAACAGTTCAAATGTCTAGACAGTAACAGTTCAATGTTTAGATAATAATAGTTCAAAGTTAGACAGTAACAGTTCAACTGTCTAGACAGTAACAGTTCAAAGTCAAACAATAATAGTTGGAAAAGTCAAATAGTAACAGTTCAAAGTCAAACAGTAACATTTCAAAGTCAAACAGTAACAGTTGGAAAAGTCAAACAGTAACAGTTTGAAAAGTCAAACAGTTACAGTTCAAAGTCAAACAGTAACAGTTGGAAAAGTCAAACAGTAACAGTTCAAAAAGTCAAACATTTACACTTCAAAGTCAGACAGTAACAGTTGAAAATTGGACAGTAACAGTTCAAAGTTAGACAGTAATAGTTGGAAAGTGGACAATAACAGTTCAAAGTTAGACAGTAACAGTAGACTTCCACGGGAATACTATATAAAAGAATTAAGTCATACGAACACTTGCATATTGAGATACTAACTCCGAAAATATACATGATATATGTATGTATGTTATTATGAGGAAATGAACATGCATAAGAAAGTAACATATGAGTAATAGATGAATATGGATTCTCTATAATATCGGCCTAAAGGAATGACAACTATGGTTGGATAAAGGATGACAACATTAATGGGTGTAATGAGAAAAATGTAAGATATAAAGAAAGAAAGATTTATTAGCTATAAATATGATTATTATAAAACATATCCTTGAATTAGAAAAATTTATGAGATGAGTCTATGACTGTAGGAGGGACCACCGGTGTTGTGCAACAGCAGCAACAGGGGAGCACGAGTAGAACTTCTACTGCAGGTAGGTGACTTCCACCTTCCTTTTAAATAATGTTGAATAATGAAAATACTTTATCATGAATGTTACTGTATTATGTCAATTCAGATACTAGATTTGCCAAATGCTTAAAAAGTTGACAAATGGTTAATTAGCTTCGGCTAATGGCATCTGAAGAGATGACCTTGAATAATGAAATACCTTATCATCAACGTTGTCGTATTGTGTTAATTTAGATATCAGATTGCCAAATGCTTAAATGTTGACAAATGATCGATTAGCTTCGGCTAATGGCATCCGAATGGATGACCGGGACAAATGATTGATTAGCTTCAGCTAATGGCATCCGAAGGGATGACCGAGATAAACAAATAATTAGTTTCGGCTAATGGCATCCGAATGGATGACCGAGAAAAATGATTGATTAGCTTCGGCTAATGGTATCCGTAGGGATGACCGGGACAAACAAATAATTAGCTTCGGTTAATGGCATCTGAATGGATGACCGGGACAAACGATTGATTAGCTTTAGCTAATGGCATCCAAATGGATGACCAGGATAAAAAAATAATTAGCTTCGGCTAATGGCATCTGAATGGATGACCGGGACAAACAATTGATTAGCTTCAGCTAATGGCATCCAAATGGATGACCGGGACAAACAAATAATTAGTTTCGGCTAATGGCATTTGAATGGATGACTGAGACAAATGAATGATTAGCTTCAGCTAATGGCATTCGAAGGGATGACCGGGACAAATGGTTCATTAGCTTCGGTTGATGGAATTCGAATGGATGACCGGAATAAATGAATGATTAGCTTCAGCTAATGGAATTCAAAGGGATGACCAGGACAAATGGTTGATTAGCTTCGGCTGATGAAATTCGAATGGATGACCGGAATAAATGAATGATTAGCTTCGGCTAATGGCATTCGAAGGGATGACCGGGACAAACAGTTGATTAGTTCTTGCTGATGGAATTCGAAGGGGATGGCCGGGGTGAGTGAATAGTTAACCTCAACAAATGATGTCTTAAAAGAAGGGCTGGATTTAAGATTATAGTTGATTGCAAGAATTGGTGCATATATATGTACTGCAAGTTGTGTATACCAAGAACATAAAGGAACTACAAATGTCACGCTTCAAACATGAGATAATGTCAATGCTTCATTAAACTACTAGACCATTTTCTTATTGTTATTATTATTGTTATTATTGTTATTAAGTAATTGCATTCTTGTAAATGTTTTGTACTGAAGTAGGGACGTCATACCAACAAGGTGCCTAGAAAACCCGATACACGGGAACCTACTTTTGCAAGGAATCATGTAGTTGCATTCTAAATCATTATGTATTTTATATGAATCAACTTACTGAATGTATAACTATTATTAGATTCTCTTAGATTATATTCGTGATGACTATTTGTAGGATAGAATACAAACTCATGACTATGCATGTATATTTTAAATGCGAACTTCTAATCATGCAAACATAATATTATGATTTTATGTAAGATTCACTCTTAAATGAAATGTTAGTTATTGTTGATGTATGGATTATATATTGATGATGTGAAGGGAACATGTTCGCCAATCACTGACATGATGTGTGTCAAGTACAAAAAAAAAACTTTACTTTTGTTTTGGGCTTGAAAAGCCGGGTTGTTACACCGTCGCTTTGTCGTACCGATTCAGCGCAAATCCATCGAAAATAGCCTCCTGAAACTCGTGAAAAAATTTGAGCACCATCCAACGGTTGGATCTATAGATACGAACCTTTGGACCTGGTACTCTTGTGCTGTCGGTGGAATGGCCCCGACCGGACGACGTCGCTTTGTAGTACCTATTCCACGCTCCTCCATGGAAAACAGCCTCCAGAAACTTGTGAAAAAAATTTCAGAGCGATCCAATGGTTGGCTCTATAGATACGGACCCTTTGACCCGGTACTATGTTCCTGTCGGTGGAATGCCCCCGACCGGACGCCGGCAACGTGTGGTACCGATTCCGCGCAACTCCATCGAAAATAGCCTCCTCAAACTCGTGAAAACATTTGAGCGCCATCCAACGGTCAGATCAATAGATACGGACCTTTGGACCCGGTACTCTAGTGCTGTTGGTGGAATGGCCCCGACCGGACGACGTCGCTTTGTAGTACCTATTCCACGCTCCTCCATTGAAAACAGCCTCTGGAAATTCGTGAAGAAAAATTCAGAGCGATCCAATGGTCGCCTCTATCGATACGGACCTTTTAACCCGGAACTCGTTTCCTGTCGGTGGAATGCCCCCGACCGGACGCCGGCACCGTGTCGTACCGTTTCGGTGCAACTCCATCGAAAACAGCCTCTGGAATCCCATGCAAAAATTTGAGCGCGATCCAATGGTCGGATCTATAGACACAGACCTTTTGACCCGGTACTCTGGTCGTGTCGATGGAATGGCCCCGACCGGACACCATCGCCGTGTCGTACCTATTCCACGCTCCTCCATTGAAAATAGCCTACGAAATCTCGTGAATAAAATTTCAGAGCGATCCAACGGTCGGCTCTATAGATACGAACCTTTTGACCCGGCACTCTGTTCCTGTCTGTGGAATGGCCCCGACAGGACGCCGTCACCGTGTCGTACCGATTCCGTGCAACTCCATCGAAAACTGCCTCAGGAAACTCGTGCAAAAATTTGAGCGCTATCCAATGGTCGGGTCTATAGATACGGATCTTTTGACCCGGTACTCTGTTCCTGTCGGTGGATGCCCCCGACCGGACGCCGGCAACGTGTCGTACCAATTCAGGGCAACTCCATCGAAAATAGCCTCCTGAAACTCGAGAAAAAATTTGAACGCCATCCAACGGTGGGATCTATAGATACGGACCTTTGGACCCGGTACTCTGGTGCTGTCGGTGGAATGGCCCCAACCGGACGTCGTCGCTTTGTAGTACCGATTCCACGCTCCTCCATTGAAAATAGCCTACGGAAACTCGTGAAAAAAATTTCAGAGCGATCCAACAGTCGGCTCTATACATACGGACCTTTTGACCCGGTACTCTGTTCCTGTTGGTGGAATGGCCCCGACGGGACGCCGTCACCGTGTCGTACTGATTCCGCACACCTCCATCGAACGCTGCCTCTGAAAACTCGTGAAAAAATTTGAGCGCGATCCAATGGTCGGATCTATAGATACAGACCTTTTGACCCGGTACTCTATTCCTGTCGGTGGAATGCCCCCGACCGGACGCCGGCAACGTGTCGTACCGATTCTACGCAACTCCATCGAAAATAGCCTCCTGAAACTCGTGAAAAAATTTGAGCCCCATCCAATGGTTGGATCTATAAATACGGACCTTTGGACCCGGTACTCTGGTGTTGTCGCTAGAAGAGCCCCGATCGGACGACGTCGCTTTGTAGTACCTATTCCACGCTCCTCCACTGAAAACAACCTCCGGTAACTCGTGAAAAAAATTTCAGAGCGATCCAAGTGTCGACTCTATAGATTCGAACCTTTTGACCTGGTACTCTGTTGCTGTCGGTGGAATGGCCCCGACCGGACGACGTCGCTTTGTAGTACCGATTCCACGCTCCTCCATTGATAACAACCTACGAAAACTCGTGAAAAAAATTTCGGACTGATCCAACGGTCGGCTCTAAAGATACGAACCTTTTGACCCGATACTCTAGTCTTGTCGGTGGAATTGCCCTAACCGGACACAGTCATCATGTTGTACCGATTTCACGCAACTCCATCGAAAACTGCCTTAGGAAACTCATGCAAAAATTTGAGCGCGATCCAATGGTCGGATCTACAGATACAGACCTTTTGACCCGGTACTTTGTTCCTTGTCTGTGGAATTGTATTGAACGGACACCGTCATCGCGTCATACCGATTCCGCGCAACTCCATCGCAAATAGCCTCCTGAAACTTGTGAAAAAATTTAAGCGTCATCCAACGGTTGAATCTATAGATACGGACCTTTGGACCCGGTACTTTAGGCTGTCGGTGGAATGGCCCCGACCGGACGCCGACGCTTTGTAGTACCGATTCCACGCTCCTCCATTGAAAACAACCTATGAAAACTCGTGAAAAAAATTTCACAGTGATCCAACGGTCGGCTCTATAGATACGGACCTTTTGACCCGGTACTCTATACCTGTCGGTGTAATGGCCCCCACAGGACGCCGTCACCGTGTCGTACCGAATCCGCGCAACTCCATCGGAAACTGCCTCTGGAAACTCGTGCAAACATTTGAGCGCGATGCAATGGTCGAATCTATAGATACGGACCTTTTGACCCGGTACTCTGGTCTTGTCTGTGGAATTGCATTGAACGGACACCGTCATCGTGTCCTACTGATTCCGCGCAACTCCATCAAAAATAGCCTCCTGAAACTCGTGAAAGAATTTGAGCACCATCCAACGGTCGGATCTATAGATACGGACCTTTGGACGCGGTACTCTGGTGTTGTCGGTGCAATGGCCCCGACCGGACGCCGTCGCTTTGGAGTACCGATTCCACGCTACTCCATTAAAAATAGCCTACGGAAACTCGTGAAAAAAATTTCAGAGCGATCCAACAGTCGGCTCTATAGATATGGACCTTTTGACCCGGTACTCTGTTGCTGTCGGTGGAATGGCCCCGACCGGACGGCGTCACCGTGTCGTACCGTTTCCGCCCAACTCCATCGAAAGATGCCTCTGGAAACTCGTGAAAGAATTTGAGCACGATCCAATGGTCGGATCTATAGATATGGACCTTTTGACCCGGTACTCTGTTCCTGTCGGTGGAATGCCCCTGAACGGACGCCGACAACGTGTCGTACCGATTCCGCCCAACTCCATCGAAAATAGCCTCCTTAAACTTGTGAAAAAATTTGAACACCATCCAACGGTTGGATCTATAGATACGGACCTTTGGACTCGGTACTCTAGTACTGTCGGTGGAATGGCCCAGACCGGACGACGTCGCTTTACAGTACCTATTCCACGCTCCACTGAAAACAGCCTCTGAAAACTCGTGAAAAAATTTGAGCGCGATCCAATGGTCGGATCTATAGATACAGACCTTTTGACCCGGTACTCTGTTCCTGTCGGTGGAATGCCCCCGACCGGACGCCGGCAACATGTCGTACCGATTCTACGCAACTCCATCGAAAATAGCCTCCTGAAACTTGTGAAAAAATTTGAGCGTCATCCAACGGTTGAATCTATAGATACGGACCTTTGGACCCGGTACTTTGGGCTGTCGGTGGAATGGCCCCGACCGGACGCCGACGCTTTGTAGTACCGATTCCACGCTCCTCCATTGAAAACAACCTATGAAAACTCGTGAAAAAAATTTCACAGTGATCCAACGGTCGGCTCTATAGATACGGACCTTTTGACCCGGTACTCTATACCTGTCGGTGTAATGGCCCCCACAGGACGCCGTCACCGTGTCGTACCGAATCCGCGCAACTCCATCGGAAACTGCCTCTGGAAACTCGTGCAAACATTTGAGCGCGATGCAATGGTCGAATCTATAGATACGGACCTTTTGACCCGGTACTCTGGTCTTGTCTGTGGAATTGCATTGAACGGACACTGTCATCGTGTCCTCCTGATTCCGCGCAACTCCATCGGAAATAGCCTCCTAAAACTCGTGAAAAAATTTGAGCGCCATCCAACGGTCGGATCTATAGATACGGACCTTTGGACGCGGTACTCTGGTGCTGTTGGTGGAATGGCCCCGACCGGATGCCGTCGCTTTGGAGTACCGATTCCACGCTCCTCCATTGAAAATAGCCTACGGAAACTCGTGAAAAAAATTTCAGAGCGATCCAACAGTCGGCTCTATAGATACGGACCTTTTGACCCGGTACTCTGTTCCTGTCGGTGGAATGCCTCCGAACGGACGCCGACAACGTGTCGTACCGATTCCGCCCAACTCCATCGAAAATAGCCTCCTTAAACTTGTGAAAAAAATTTGAACACCATCCAACGGTTGGATCTATAGATACGGACCTTTGGACTCGGTATTCTAGTACTGTCGGTGGAATGGCCCAGACCGGACGACGTCGCTTTACAGTACCTATTCCACGCTCCACTGAAAACAGCCTTCAGAAACTCGTGAAAAAAATTTCAGAGTGATCCAACGGTCGGATCTATAGATACGGACCTTTTGACCCGGTACTCTGTTCCTATCGGTGGACTGGCCCCGACTAGACGCCATCACCGTGTCGTACCAATTCCGTGCAACTCCATCGAAAGCTGCCTCTGGAAACTCGTGAAAGAATTTGAGCGTGATCCAATGGTCGGATCCATAGATACAGACCTTTTGACCCGATACTCTGTACCTGTCGGTGTAATGGCCCCCACAGGACGCCGTCACCGTGTCGTACCGAATCTGTGCAACTCCATCGAAAACTGCCTTTGGAAACTCGTGCAAACATTTGAGCGCGATCCAATGGTCGAATCTATAGATACCGACCTTTTGACCCGGTACTGTGGTCTTGTCTGTGGAATTGCATTGAATGGACACCGTCATCGTGTCCTACTGATTCCGCGCAACTCCATCGAAAATAGCCTCCTGAAACTCGTGAAAGAATTTGAGCACCATCCAACGGTCGGATCTATAGATACGGACCTTTGGACGCGGTACTCTGGTGCTGTCGGTGCAATGGCCCCGACCAGACGCCGTCGCTTTGGAGTACCGATTCCACGCTACTCCATTGAAAATAGCCTACGGAAACTCGTGAAAAAAATTTCAGAGCGATCCAACAGTCGGCTCTATAGATATGGACCTTTTGACCCGGTACTCTGTTGCTGTCGGTGGAATGGCCCCGACCGGACGGCGTCACCGTGTCGTACCGTTTCCGCCCAACTCCATCGAAAGATGCCTCTGGAAACTCGTGAAAGAATTTGAGCACGATCCAATGGTCGGATCTATAGATATGGACCTTTTGACCCGGTACTCTGTTCCTGTCGGTGGAATGCCCCTGAACGGACGCCGACAACGTGTCGTACCGATTCCGCCCAACTCCATCGAAAATAGCCTCCTTAAACTTGTGAAAAAATTTGAACACCATCCAACGGTTGGATCTATAGATACGGACCTTTGGACTCGGTACTCTAGTACTGTCGGTGGAATGGCCCAGACCGGACGACGTCGCTTTACAGTACCTATTCCACGCTCCACTGAAAACAGCCTCTGAAAACTCGTGAAAAAATTTGAGCGCGATCCAATGGTCGGATCTATAGATACAGACCTTTTGACCCGGTACTCTGTTCCTGTCGGTGGAATGCCCCCGACCGGACGCCGGCAACGTGTCGTACCGATTCTACGCAACTCCATCGAAAATAGCCTCCTGAAACTTGTGAAAAAATTTGAGCGTCATCCAACGGTTGAATCTATAGATACGGACCTTTGGACCCGGTACTTTGGGCTGTCGGTGGAATGGCCCCGACCGGACGCCGACGCTTTGTAGTACCGATTCCACGCTCCTCCATTGAAAACAACCTATGAAAACTCGTGAAAAAAATTTCACAGTGATCCAACGGTCGGCTCTATAGATACGGACCTTTTGACCCGGTACTCTATACCTGTCGGTGTAATGGCCCCCACAGGACGCCGTCACCGTGTCGTACCGAATCCGCGCAACTCCATCGGAAACTGCCTCTGGAAACTCGTGCAAACATTTGAGCGCGATGCAATGGTCGAATCTATAGATACAGACCTTTTGACCCGGTACTCTGGTCTTGTCTGTGGAATTGCATTGAACGGACACTGTCATCGTGTCCTACTGATTCCGCGCAACTCCATCGGAAATAGCCTCCTAAAACTCGTGAAAAAATTTGAGCGCCATCCAACGGTCGGATCTATAGATACGGACCTTTGGACGCGGTACTCTGGTGCTGTTGGTGGAATGGCCCCGACCGGATGCCGTCGCTTTGGAGTACCGATTCCACGCTCCTCCATTGAAAATAGCCTACGGAAACTCGTGAAAAAAATTTCAGAGCGATCCAACAGTCGGCTCTATAGATACGGACCTTTTGACCCGGTACTCTGTTCCTGTCGGTGGAATGCCTCCGAACGGACGCCGACAACGTGTCGTACCGATTCCGCCCAACTCCATCGAAAATAGCCTCCTTAAACTTGTGAAAAAAATTTGAACACCATCCAACGGTTGGATCTATAGATACGGACCTTTGGACTCGGTATTCTAGTACTGTCGGTGGAATGGCCCAGACCGGACGACGTCGCTTTACAGTACCTATTCCACGCTCCACTGAAAACAGCCTTCAGAAACTCGTGAAAAAAATTTCAGAGTGATCCAACGGTCGGATCTATAGATACGGATCTTTTGACCCGGTACTCTGTTCCTATCGGTGGACTGGCCCCGACTAGACGCCATCACCGTGTCGTACCAATTCCGTGCAACTCCATCGAAAGCTGCCTCTGGAAACTCGTGAAAGAATTTGAGCGTGATCCAATGGTCGGATCCATAGATACAGACCTTTTGACCCGATACTCTGTACCTGTCGGTGTAATGGCCCCCACAGGACGCCGTCACCGTGTCGTACCGAATCTATGCAACTCCATCGAAAACTGCCTTTGGAAACTCGTGCAAACATTTGAGCGCGATCCAATGGTCGAATCTATAGATACCGACCTTTTGACCCGGTACTGTGGTCTTGTCTGTGGAATTGCATTGAATGGACACCGTCATCGTGTCCTACTGATTCCGCGCAACTCCATCAAAAATAGCCTCCTGAAACTCGTGAAAGAATTTGAGCACCATCCAACGGTCGGATCTATAGATACGGACCTTTGGACGCGGTACTCTGGTGCTGTCGGTGCAATGGCCCCGACCAGACGCCGTCGCTTTGGAGTACCGATTCCACGCTACTCCATTGAAAATAGCCTATGGAAACTCGTGAAAAAAATTTCAGAGCGATCCAACAGTCGGCTCTATAGATATGAACCTTTTGACCCGGTACTCTGTTGCTGTCGGTGGAATGGCCCCGACCGGACGGCGTCACCGTGTCGTACCGTTTCCGCCCAACTCCATCGAAAGATGCCTCTGGAAACTCGAGAAAGAATTTGAGCACGATCCAATGGTCGGATCTATAGATATGGACCTTTTGACCCGGTACTCTGTTCCTGTCGGTGGAATGCCCCTGAACGGACGCCGACAACGTGTCGTACCGATTCCGCCTAACTCCATCGAAAATAGCCTCCTTAAACTTGTGAAAAAATTTGAACACCATCCAACGGTTGGATCTATAGATACGGACCTTTGGACTCGGTACTCTAGTACTGTCGGTGGAATGGCCCAGACCGGACGACGTCGCTTTACAGTACCTATTCCACGCTCCACTGAAAACAGCCTCTGAAAACTCGTGAAAAAAATTTCAGAGCGATCCAATAGTCGGCTCTATAGATACCGACCTTTTGACCCGGCACTTTGTTGCTGTTGGTGGAATGGCCGCGATCGGACGTCGTCACCGTGTCTTACCGATTTCGCGCAACTCCATCAAAAGATGCCTCTGGAAACTCGTGAAAGAATTTGAGCGTGATCCAATGGTCGGATCTATAGATACAGACCTTTTGACCCGGTACTCTGTACCTGTCGGTGTAATGGCCCCCACAGGACGCCGTCAACGTGTTGTACCGAATCCGTGCAACTCTATCGAAAACTGCCTCTGGAAACTCGTGCAAACATTTGAGCACGATCCAATGGTCGAATCTATAGATACAAACCTTTTGACCCGGTACTCTGGTCTTGTCTGTGGAATTGCATTGAATGAATTTGAGCGCGATTCAATAGTCGGCTCTATAGATACAGACCTTTTGACCCGGTACTCTGTTCCTGTCGGTGGAATGCCCCCGACCGAACACTGGCAACGTGTGGTACCGCTTCCGCGCAACTCCATCGAAAATAGCCTCCTGAAACTCGTGAAAACATTTGAGCGCCATCCAACAGTCAGATCTATAGATACGGACCTTTGGACTCGGTACTCTGGTGCTGTCGGTGGAATGGCCCCGAATGGACGCCTTCGCTTTGCAGTACCGATTCCACGCTCCTCCATTGAAATAGCCAACGGAAACTCGTGAAAAAAATTTCAAAGCGATCCAACAGTCGACTCTATAGATACGGACCTTTTGACCCGGTACTCTGTTGCTGTCAGTGGAATGGACCCAACTGGACGCCGTCACCGTGTCGTACCGATTCTGCGTAACTCCATCGAAAGATGCCTATGGAAACTCGTGAAAGCATTTGAGCGCGATCCAATGGTTGGATCTATAGATACGGACCTTTTGACCTGGTACTCTGTTCCTGTCGGTGGAATGCCCCCGACCGGACGCCGGCAATGTGTCGTACCGCTTCCGCGCAACTCCATCGAAAATAGCCTCCTGAAACTCAAGAAAAAATTTGAGCGCCATCTGACACGATCAAAAGCTTGATGTCTTTTCCCAAGTGCAGGAGTGTCGAAGTAATAAATAACCCGGCAAGACCGGGGTCGAACCACAGAGAGGTTAATTGTATAAATTATAAATAACAAGACAACAATAACAACAACAACAACAACAACAACAACAACAACAACAACAACAACAACAACAATACTCAGTACGTGGCGTTGTTACACCTGAGAATGATCCAAAAGATCGGGTCACAGGTTTCCAGCCTATATACTGAGTTTATAAAAAGATCAAAGAGATATATTATATAATATAAACAGAATGCAAATAATAATAATAATAAAAAGAAGAAGAAGAAGATGAAGAAATTAATGAGAACTTTGAGATGAAAGATTAATGTAAGGATTAAACAACGATAAAAACAAATGTCAAGGTTAGAGGATCCACTAATGGTACTTCAAACAAGTATAATATACACTCTTATTACTCAATTGGAAACCACACATAAAGGAGGTTCCAATCAGATTATAAATTGTTAACATGATTACATTAGTTATCTTATTCGAATAAAGCTAATACTTGTAAATGTTGGCAGGCATTCATGATTATAACTTATGTTAACAACAAATCAAGTCCCTTTCATAGCTCAGGTGTCGGTTATACCATACAGTATGGGCTATGAAAGTACCAAGTATTTGTTGTACCAAGTGTTATACAACATAAATCTAGATTAACCATTTAACAAGCAAAGTATTAAAAGTGAACAAGATAACAAATATAAAACATGTTAGTATCCAACGTTAAGGTCCATGTTAAGTTTATATTATACTTATTTTACACCATTAGTGTACCCTTTTCACCTTGACATAATTAACTTAGCTAAACATAATGAAAGAAAGAAACATAAATGAACAAGATAAGAACATAAATGAGAAAGAAGTTAACTAAGTAAAGGAAAGGAAATGAAGTGCATAAACTTGATATTAATGAAAGCAAAACATAAGCAATACAAAGAGAGAAAGCAAGAGCATGATCTTGATCTGGAAACCAAGATGCCTCAATACATGGTAAGTGCCTCCTTTTATAGGCCAAAATTTGGAACTATTGATTTGTTGACTAATTGATGAGTGGGTGGCCATATCTTGACTTGATAACAATCCTTATCTTCTTGTCTGATCAAGACGTCATTGCTAACATCATAATTTGCCCAGAATCCTCAAGAATGTTCTAGGAAATTGTCTCAGCTTTCCAACAAAAAAAAGATGAGGTCATTTGGGCTTCTAGAACTCAAGATATGGGCTGAACACTAAATAGTGTTTGGGCTGCAGGACAGCTTCGGACTTCTTCGTTGTTCCTTCAATTTGGACTTCAAAACGACCTTTTCAAATCTTGGGCTCCTCATGAAAGTTGTAGGCTTTTGTCTTACCTTTCCATCCATATAAAGTGGACCTAAATCCGAAATCTAGAGCTCCAGATATGATCCAATTACCGAGCAATGTTCTGGTTTGGACTGCACCGACATCTCTTTTCTAAGTTTGGCCATCTCTTTGTCCTTTAACTTTCAATGCTTAAACTCATCAATCAATCCTTTTATTTATGTGATAGTCCTGCATTTAAAATGAGCATTTACCATAAATTAAGGTATCTTATAATATCAAACTTGTTATTATAAAACATGCTTTAGTTAAGGAGTTATTGATACTTCAAGTGCAAAATGATGATATAAAACCTTGATAAACATGCACTTTTAAGTACTAATCACCATCCAACCGTCGGATCTATAGATACGGACCTTTGGACTCGGTACTCTGGTGTTGTCGCAGGAATGGCCTCGACCGGACGTCGTCTTTTTGTAGTACCGATTCCACGCTCCTCTATTGAACATAGCCTATCGAAACTCGTGAAAAAAATTTCAGAGTGATCCAACGGTCGGCTCTATAGATACATACCTTTTGACCCGGCACTCTATTCTTGTCGGTGTAATGCCCCCAACAGGACGTCGTCTCCGTGTCGTACCGATTCCGCGCAACTCCTTCGAAAACTACTTCTGGAAACTCGTGCAAAAATTTGAGCGCGATCCAAGGGTCGGATCTATAGATACGGACCTTTTGACCCGGTACTCTGGTCTTGTCTGTGGAATTGCATTGAACGGACACCGTCATCGTGTCCTACTGATTCCGCGCAACTCCATCGAAAATAGCCTCCTCAAAGTAGTGAAAACATTTGAGCGCCATCCAACGGTCGGATCTATAGAGACGGACCTTTGGACTCGGTGCTCTGGGGATGTTTGTGGAATGGCCCCGACCGGACGCCGTCGCTTTCGAGGACCGATTCCACGCTCCTCCATAGAAAACAGCCAACGAAAACTCGTGAAAAAAATTTCAGAGCGATCCAACAGTCGGCTCTATAGATACGGACCTTTTGACCGGGTACTCTGTTGCTGTCGGTGGAATGGCCCCGACCGGACGTCGTCACCGTGTTGTACCGATTCCGCCCAACTCCATCGAAAGATGCCTCTCGAAATTCGTGAAAGAATTTGAGCGCGATGCAATGGTCGGATCTATAGATACGGACCTTTTGACCCGGTACTCTGTTGCTGTCGGTGGAATGGCCCCGACCGGACGTCGTCGCTTTGTAGTTCCGATTCCACTCTCCTTCATTGAAAATAGCCTATGGAAACTCGTGAAAAAAATTTCTGAGCGATCCAACAGTCGGCTCTATAGATACGGACCTTTTCACCCGGTACTCTGTTGCCGTCAGTGGAATTGCCCCGACCGGACGCCGTCACCGTGTCGTACCGATTCCGCCCAACTCCATCGAAAGATGCCTCTGGAAACTCGTGAACGAATTTGAGCGCGATTCAACAGTCGGCTCTATAGATACGAACCTTTTGACCCGGTACTCTGTTCCTGTCGGTGGAATGCCCCCGACCGAACACCGGCAACGTGTGGTACCGATTCCGCGCAACTCCATCGAAAATAGCCTCCTGAAACTCGTGAAAACATTTGAGCGCCATCCAACGGTCAGATCTATAGATACAGACCTTTGGAGTCGGTACTCTGGTGCTGTCGGTGGAATGGCCCCGACCGGACGCCATCGCTTTGCAGTACCGATTCCACGCTCCTCCATTGAAATAGCCAATGGAAACTCGTGAAAAAAATTTCAGAGCGATCCAACAGTTGGCTCTTTAGATACGGACCTTTTGACCCGGTACTCTCATCTTGCCGTGGAATTGCCCTGACCAGACACGGTCCCCGTGTCGTACCGATTTCTTGTAACTCCATCGAAAACTGCCTCTGGAATCTCGAGCAAACATTTGACCACGATCCAACGGTTGGATCTAAAGATACGGACCTTTTGACCCGGTACTCTAGTCTTGTCGGTGGAATTGCCCTGATCGGACAAAGTCACCGTGTCGTACCGATTCCGCGCAACTCCATCGAAAACTGCCTCTAGAATCTCTTGCAAAAATTTGAGCTTGATCCAATGGTCGTATCTATAGATATGAACCTTTGGACACGGTACTGTGGTCTTGTCGGTGGAATTGCCCGGACCGGACACAGTCACCGTGTCGTAACGATTCTGCGCAAATCCATCGAAAATAGCCTCTTGAAACTCGTGAAAAAATTTGAGCGCCATCCAACGGTCGGATCTATAGATATGGACCTTTTAACCTGGTACTCTAGTACTGTCGGTGGAATGGCCCCGACCGGACGCCGTCGCTTTGTAGGACCGATTCCACGCTCCTCCATTGAGAACAGCCTACGAAAACTTTTGAAAAAAATTTCAGACCGATCCAACAGTCGGCTCTATAGATACGAACCTTTTGACCCAGTACTTTGTTGCTGTGGGTGGAATGGCCCCGACCGGACACCGTCATCGTGTCGTACTGATTCCGCACAACTCCATCGAAAGATGCCTCTGGAAACTCATGAAAGAATTTGAGTGCGATCCAATGGTCAAATCTATAGATACAGATCTTTTGACCCGGTACTCTGTTCCTGTCGGTGGAATGCCCCCGACCGGACGCCGGCACCGTGTTGTACCGATTCCACGCTACTCCATCGAAAACAGCCTCTGGAAACTCGAGCAAAAATTTGAGCGCCATCTAACGGTCGGATCTATAGATACGGACCTTTTGACCCGGTACTCTGGTCTTGTCGGTGGAATTGCCCTGACCGGACACCGTTGCCGTGTCGTACCAATTCCGCGCAACTCCCTCGAAAACTACCTACGAAAACTCGTGAAAAAAATTTTAGAGCCATCCAACGGTCGGATCTATAGATACGTACCTTTTGACCCGGTACTCTATTCCTGTCGGTGAAATGCCCCCGACCGGATGTCGGCAACGTGTCATACCGATTCCGCTCAACTCCATCAAAAATAACCTCCTGAAACTCGTGAAAACATTTGAGCGCCATCCAACGGTCGGATCTATAGATACGGACCTTTTGACCCGGTACTCTGTTCCTATCGGTGGACTGGCCCCGACTAGACGCCATCACCGTGTCGTACCAATTCCGTGCAACTCCATCGAAAGCTGCCTCTGGAAACTCATGAAAAAATTTGAGAGAGATCCAATGGTCTGATCTATAGATACGGACCTTTGGACCTAGTACTCTAGTGTTGTCGGTGGAATGGCTGCGACTGGACGACATCGCTTTGTAGTACCTATTCCACGCTCCTCCGTTGAAAACAGCCTGCGGTAACTCGTGAAAAAAATTTCAGAGCGATCCAATGGTCGGCTTTATAGATACAGACCTTTTGACCCCGTACTTTGTTCCTGTCGGTGGAATGCCCCCGACCGGACGCTGGCACCGTGTCGTACCGATTCCATGCAACTCCATCGAAAACAGCCTCTGGAATCTCATGCAAAAATTTGAGCGTGATCCCATGGTCGGATCTATAGATATGTACCTTTTGACCCGGTAGTCTAGTCTTGTCGGAGGATTTGCCCTGACCGGACACCGTTGCCGTGTCGTACCCATTCCACACAACTCCCTCGAAAACTACATCTGGAAATTCGAGCAAAAATTTGAGCGCCATCTAATGGTCGGATCTATAGATACAGACCTTTGGACCCCGTACTCTAGTGTTGTCGGTGGAACGGCCCCGACCGAACATCGTCATCATGACGTACCGATTCCACGCAACTCCATCGAAAACTAGCTACGAAAACTCGTGAAAAAAATTTTAGAGCGATCCAATGGTCGGCTCTATAGGATACGGACCTTTTGACCCAGTACTCTATTCCTGTCGGTGGAATGCCCCCGACCGGATGCCGGTAACGTGTCATACCAATTCCGCGCAACTCCATTGAAAATAGCCTCCTGAAACTCGTGAAAACATGTGAGCGCCATCCAACGGTCGGATCTATAGATACGGACCTTTTGACCCGGTACTCTGTTCCTATCGGTGGACTGGCCCCGACTAGACGCCATCACCGTGTCGTACCAATTCCGTGCAACTCCATCGAAAGCTGCCTCTGGAAACTCATGAAAAAATTTGTGAGAGATCCAATGGTCTGATCTATAGATACAGACCTTTTGACCCGGTACTCTGTTCCTGTCAGTCGAATGCCCCCGACCGGACGCCGGCAACGTGTTGTCCCGATTCTGCATAACTCCATCAAAAGCTGCCTCTGGAAACTCGTGAAAACATTTGAGCGCCATCCAACGGTTGGATCTATAGATATGGACCTTTGGACTCGGTACTCTGGTGCTGTCGGTGGAATGGCCCCGACCGGACGACGTCGCTTTGTAGTACCTTTTCCACGCTCCTCCATTGAAAACAGCCTTCGGAAAGTCGTGAAAAAATTTGCAGAGCGATTCAATCGTCGGCTCTATAGATACGAACCTTTTGACCCGGTACTCTGTTCGTGTCGGTGGAATGCTCCCGACCGGATGCGGCACCGTGTTGTACCGATTCCACGCAACTCCATCGAAAACAGCCTCTGGAATCTCGTGCAAAAATTTGAGCATGATCCAATGGTCGGATCTATTGATACAGACCTTTTGACCCAGTACTCTTGTCTTGTCGGTGGAATTGCCCTGATCGGACACCGTTACCGTGTCGTACCGATTCCGCGCAACTCCATGGAAAATAGTCTTCAACAGTCAGATCAATAAATACGGACCTTTTAACCTGGTACTCTAGTGCTGTCGATGGAATGGTCCCGACCGGACGCAGTCGCTTTGTAGTACCGATTCCACGCTCCTTCTTTGAAAACAGCCTACGGAAACTCGTGAAAAGAATTTCAGAGTGATCCAACGGTCGGCTCTATAGATACGGACCTTTTGACCCGGTACTCTGTTCCTGTCGGTGGAAGGGCCCCGACAAGACGCCGTCACCGTGTCGTACCGATTCCGCGCAACTCCCTCGAAAACTGCCTATGGAAACTCGTGCAAATATTTGAGCGCGATCCAATGGTCGGATCTATAGATACGGACCTTTTGACCCGGTACTTTGGTCTTGTCTGTGGAATTGCATTGAACGGACACTGTCATCGTGTCCTACCGATTCCGCCCAACTCCATCGAAAATAGCCTCCTGAAACTCGTGAAAACATTTGAGCGCCATCCAACGTTCGGATCTATAGATACGAACCTTTGGACCCGGTACTCTGGTGGTGTCGGTGGAATGGCCCCGATCGGACGCCGTCGCTTTGTAGTACCGATTACACGCTCCTTCATTTAAAACTACTTCTGGAAAATCGAGCAAAAATTTGAGCGCCATCCAATGGTCAGATCTATAGATACGGACCTTTTAACATGGTACTCTAGTGTTGTCGGTGGAATGGCCCTGACCGGACGCCGTTGCTTTGTAGTACCGATTCCACTCTCCTCCATTGAAAACATCCTACGGAAACTCGTGAAAAAAATTTCAGAGCGATCCAACGGTTGGATCTATAGATACGGACCTTTTGACCCGGTACTCTAGTCTTGTCGGTGGAATTGCCCTAACCGGACACAGTCACCGTGTGGTACCGATTTCACGCAACTCCATCGAAAACTGCTTCTGGAAACTCGCGCAAAAATTTGAGCGTGATCCAATGGTCAGATCTATAGATACGGACCTTTTGACCTGGTACTCTAGTCTTGTCGGTGGAATTGCATTGAACGGACACTGTCATTGTGTCGTACCGATTCCACGCAACTCCATCGAAAACTACCTCCGGAAACTCGTCAAAAAAATATCAACGCCATCCAACGATCGGATGTATAGATACAGACTTTTTGACCTGGTTGTAACAACCCGGCTTTTCAAGCCTAAATCAACAGTAAATTTTTTTTTAAAAAAAAAAAAACAAATGGTGCCGGTAATTAGGGAACTTGAAGCTTCACATCATCAAACTACAATCCATACAATCAACATTTCATTTGAAAGTGAATCTTACACAAAGACATAATATTAAAGTTGCATGATTTGAAGATCATATTAAAAGAATATATACATAGTCACGAGTTTGCATTCCTATCCCACTAATAGACATCACATTTTTAAACAAAAAGGATCTAGTAAAAGTTATACATTCAGTACATTGATCCATACAAAATACACTGTGATATAGAATGCATCTACATGATTCCTTGCAAAAGTAGGTTCCCGTGTATCGGGTTTCCTAAACATCTCGTTGGTGTGACGTCCCTGCAGTAGTATAAAACATTTAAGAGGATGAAAATACTTAATAATAATAATAATGGTACTAACGGTTTGGTCGTTAAATAAAGCATTAACATTTATAATTTATTCATGTAGTTGATATAACAACTAGTAATACAATTAGATGCACAAGTTTTCGAATTGACACTAGCCGAAGCTAATCATTCTTTTGTCCCAGCCATCCATCCGGATGCCATTAGCCGAAGCTAATCAGTCCATCATCCCGGCCATCCATTCGGATGCCATTAGCCGAAGCTAATCATTCATTTGTCCCGGCCATCCACTCGGATGCCATTAGCCGAAGCTAATCAGTCCATCATCCCGGCCATCCATACGGATGCCATTAGCCGAAGCTAATCAACCTTTAATCAACATTTAAGCGTTCGACAATCTAATATCGGTTCTAACAATATGGTAATACTCAAGTTAAATATTTCAATATTCAACGTATGAAAAGGGAAGGTGCAAGTCACCTACCTGAAATAGAAGCTCTATTTGTACTCCCCTGATGCTGCTGTTGTTGTTGCCCCACGCCTGTGGTCCCTCCTGAAATTCACAGGTTTATCCCATAAGTTTTTCTCACTCACGAATATGTTTTATTATAAACATGTCAACAACCAATAAGTCTTTTTTTTTCAGTCATCATTTCTATATACATATATTTGAACTATTTCTACGTAAAATCCGAACTGTTACTGTCTCGTTTTTGAACTGTTACTGTCTCATTTTTGAATTGTTACTGTCTTGAACTGTTATTGTCTTGAACTGTTACTGTCTCATTTTTTAACTGTTACTGTCTTGAACTGTTACTGTCTCATTTTTGAACTGTTACTATCTAGACATTTTTGAACTGTCACTGTCTCATTTTTGAACTGTTACTATCTAGACATTTTTGAACTGTCACTATCTCATTTTTGAACTGTTACTGTCTCATTTTTGAACTGTTACTATCTAGACATTTTTGAACTGTCACTGTCTCATTTGGTGACCCATAACGGGAGTTCTATAATCTCTAAATTGAGCAAGACCAATTTCATTAATTAGCCAACATTCAAAACTACAATTTCTATAAGGAATATGATCCTAATTCTTTCATCCTCCTACCCGAAATCTCTTGAAAATCAAGAGACGAAACTGTCCAGATTCGTCAGCCTTTCCATTTACACACAACACAAGGAGTTCTTTAATTTAGTAACTCATACTTTTTCCTCAATTTAAGTCTAAGAACTAAAATCTATGATTTAACATCCAGTCATCAATTCAAAATCAACTTGCAAAGACTCATAAAAACAGGTTTAGAATACCTTACTTTCAGCACACAACATCACAGCAGAACACATTAATTTCAGCACAACAACATCACAGCAGAACACATTTATTTCAGCATAAAATCTTTCAATAAATTCCAGCAGAACACACATACATGCATGCTGGCCCACCCCATAGTTAGAGCTAGCCCTCTATCATGATTTGTTATTTCCATTTTATTTATTTGTTAGATGTTCTGAAATTGGCTTTATTTCACTTTTGTTTGCTTGTTCTCTTATTTAATTTCAACTTCCTTCACAGCTGGCTTAGGTCTTAGATCAATTCTTTTCTTAGGGTTTTTCTTCTTCATTTTCGTTTTTGATCTTAAGGGGGAGAGGAAGAGAGTTTCATGACCCATACCTTCTAAATTTAACTAAGTTTGAGGAAGGTTTGACACTATTCTTTTCTCTTCAGCTGCTGGTTCTCCTCCTTCTTCCTCCTCTCACGTTTTCCAGCTCTCTTTTTCCTCTCCTCTATACAGCTGCCCACTCCTCTCTCAAGGTCTCATCTCTCCCTCACAAGTTCACAAAGTCATCTCTACTGGTTTGATTCACGTTTCTGTTGTGAAAGGGGAAGGAAAGAATGACATGCAGCTGCTGGTTTGGGAAGAAGATGGATCATTCTCTCTCCTCTCCTTGTATTTATACTCCCCATCAAAAGAAATGGGTTGTTTGGGGTTGGTTTAGATGTATCCTTATCCTTGTTTTGGTTTATCTAAAACCGTTTTTTTTCCTTTGGTGATTACACGGTACTCTGGTTGTGTCGGAGGAATGGCCCCGATCGGACGTCGTCGTCGTGTCGTACCGATTCCACTCAACTCCACCAAAAACAGCCTCCCGGAAACTCGAGAAAAAATTTCAGCGCGATCCAATGGTCAAATCTATAGATACAAACCTTTTGACCCGGTACTCTAGTCTTGTCGGTGGAATTGCATTGAACGAACACCATCATCATGTCGTATCGATTCTATGCAACTCCATCAAAAACAGCCTCTGGAAACTTGTGCAAAAATTTGAGAGCGATCCAATGGTTGGATTTATAGATACGGACCTTTTGACCCGGTACTCCGGTCTTGTCGGTGGAATTGCATTGAACGGACACCGTCATCATGTCGTACCGATTCCACGCAACTCCATCAAAAACAGCCTCTGGAAGCTTGTGCAAAAATTTGAGCGCGATCCAATGGTCAGATCTATAGATACGAACATTTTGACCCGGTACTCTGGTCTTGTCGGTGGAATTGCATTGAACGGACACCGTCATCGTGTTGTACCGATTCCACGCAACTCCATCGAAAATAGCCTCCCGGAAACTTGTGAAAAAATTTCAGCGCGATCCAACGGTCGAATCTATAGATACGGACCTTTTGACCCGGTACTCTAGGGCTGTCGGAGGAATGGCCCCGACCGGACGATGTTGGCGTGTCGTACCGATTCCACGCAACTCAATCGAAAACAGCCTCTGGAAAATTGTTAAAAATTTTAAGCGCGATCCAACGGTCGGATATATAGATACAAACCTGATTAGTACTTAAAAGTGCATGTTTATCAAGGTTTTATATCATCATTTTGCACTTGAAGTATCAATAACTCCTTAACTAAAGCATGTTTTATAATAACAAATTTGATACTATAAGATACCTTAATTTATGGTAAATGCTCATTTTAAATGCAGGCCTATCACATAAATAAAAGGATTGATTGATGAGTTTAAGTATTGAAAGTGAAAGGACAAAGAGATGGCCAAACTTAGAAAAGAGATGCCGGTGCAGTCCAAACCGGAACATTGCTCGGTAATTGGATCATATCTGGAGCTCTAGATCTCGGATTTAGGTTCATTTTATATGGATGGAAAGGTAAGACAAAGGCCTACAACTTTCATGAGGAGCCCAAGATTTAAAAAGGCCGTTTTGAAGTCCAAACTGAAGGAACAACGAAGAAGTCCGAAGCTGTCCTGCAGCCCAGACACTATTTAGTGTTCAGCCCATATCTTGAGTTCTAGAAGTCCAAATGACCTCATCTTTTTTTTGTTGGGAAGCTGAGACAATTTCCTAGAACATTCCTGAGGATTCTGGGCAAATTATGATGTTAGCAGTGACATCTTGTTCAGACAAGAAGATAAGGATTGTCACCAACTCAAGATGTGGCCACCCACTCATTAATTAATTAACAAATCAATAGTTCCAAATGTTGGCCTATAAAAGGAGGCACTTACCATGTATTGAGGCATCTTGGTTTCCAGATCAAGATCATGCTCTTGCTTTCTCTCTTTGTATTGCTTATGTTTTGCTTTCATTAATATCAAGTTTATGCACTTCATTTCCTTTCCTTTACTTAGTTAACTTCTTTCTCATTTATGTTCTTATCTTGTTCATTTATGTTTCTTTCTTTCATTATGTTTAGCTAAGTTAATTATGTCAAGGTGAAAAGGGTACACTAATGGTGTAAGAATAAGTATAATATAAACTTAACATGGACCTTAACGTTGGATACTAACATGTTTTATATTTGTTATCTTGTTCACTTTTAATACTTTGCTTGTTAAATGGTTAATCTAGATTTATGTTGTATAACACTTGGTACAACAAATACTTGGCACTTTCATAGCCAATACTGTATGGTATAACCGACACCTGAGCTATGAAAGGAACTTGATTTGTTGTTAACATAAGTTATAATCATGAATGCCTGCCAACATTTACAAGTATTAGCTTTATTCGAATAAGATAACTAATGTAATCATGTTAACAATTTATAATCTGATTGGAACCTCCTTTATGCGTGGTTTCCAATTGAGTAATAAGAGTTTATACTATACTTGTTTGAAGTACCATTAGTGGATCCTCTAACCTTGACATTTATTTTTATCGTTGTTTAATCCTTACATTAATCTTTCAACTCAAAGTTCTCATTAATTTCTTCTTTCTCTTCTTTATTATTGTTGTTGTTGTTGTTGTTATTATCTGTTCATAAACTCAGTATATAGGCTGGAAACCTGTGACCCGATCTTTTAGATCATTCTCAGGTATAACAACGCCACGTACTTAGTATTATTATTATTATTACTATTACTAGTACTACTATTGTTATTATTATCGTTATTATTGTTATTGTTGCGTTTTTATTTATAATTTATACAATTAACCTCTCTGTGGTTCGACCCCGGTCTTGCCGGGTTATTTATTACTTCGACACTCCTGCACTTGGGAGAAGACATCAAGCTTTTGGTCGTGTCAAGTTTTTGGCGCCGTTGCCGGGGAGGTAAATTCTTGTATAAATTATAATATTTAATTTATTTTCTCTTTTCACTTTTCATTTTATCTAACTTTTGTTTTCTTTGTTTTGTTTTGTTTCCTTTTCTTCTATTTTCTTTTCTTCCTTTTATTCTTTTTTTACACGTGCATGTGAGTTTGGTCACGTACATTAAGTGGTCGACTTTGTAGGGCATCCTCATCATTTTCAGAAAATATGGCCGAAGAAGATAATCAATCGCTTCATAATGAGAATAACCGTATGAGAACACTTAGAGACCACATGAATCCCATAAGAACAAGTGCACCCTCATGCATAGTTTTCCCTCCTGATGCATCTCATTTTAATTTGAAGCCAGACATTATTCAACTTTTACCATCTTTTCATGGCTTAGACTTAGAAAATCTATACTTGCATTTAAGGGAATTTGAGGAGGTCTGTAATACATATAATGACTCAAATTGTAGGATGAACACCATTCGATTAAAGCTTTTTTATTTTTTATTAAAAGATAAAGCTAAAACATGGCTACAAAATTTGAGACCAGGATCTATTCGTGCTTGGGATGAAATGCAACAACAATTTTTAAAGAAGTTTTTTCCGTCTCACAGAACAAGCTCTTTCAAAAGACAAATCATCACTTTCACTCAAAAACCAGGAGAAACATTTTACCAATGTTGGGATAGGTATAGAGATTTGTTTAATACTTGCCCTCATCATGGTTTTGAAACATGGAGATTGGTTTCACATTTTTATGAAGGTTTAACACCTAGAGATAGGCAAATGGTTGAATTGATGTGCAATGGAACTTTCGAAGATAAAAACCCTAATGAAGCAATGGAGTACCTAGACTTGTTAGCCGAAAATGCTCAAAATTGAGACACCACAGGTACTTATGAGGCACCAAGTAAAACTCAACCTCATACATCTAGTGGAGGTATGCACAACCTTAGGGAAGATCATGACCTCCAAGCCAAGTTTGCATCTTTAGCTAGAAAAGTCGAAGCACTTGAATTGAAAAAGAGTGGTCAATTAAAATCTGTTCACGACATTGTATGTCAAATCTGTGAAACCAAGAAACACTCAACAAATGATTGTCCAACTTTGCCTTCTTTTAAGGAATGCCTCCATGAACAAGCCCATGCTTTAAACAGTTTCCAAAGACCCAACCATAACCCATACTCCCAAACGTATAACCTTGGTTGGAGAAATCACCCAAATTTTAGTTGGAAGAGTGATAACAACAATGCACAAACTTCACAGCCACCGTTTCAAGCACACCATAATTTCCAAAATTCTCATGGATATGCACCTCCTTATGCTCCACTGATTAGTACTTAAAAGTGCAATGTTTATCAAGGTTTTATATATCATCATTTTGCACTTGAAGTATCAAGACTCCTTAACTAAAGCATGTTTTATAATAACAAGTTTGATATTATAAGATACCTTAATTTATGGTAAATGCTCATTTTAAATGCAGGACTATCACATAAATAAAAGGATTGATTGATGAGTTTAAGCATTGAAAGTTAAAGGACAAAGAGATGGCCAAACTTAGAAAAGAGATTGTCGGTGCAGTCCAAACCGGAACATTGCTCGTAATTGGATCATATCTGGAGCTCTAGATTTCGGATTTAGGTCCACTTTATATGGATGGAAAGGTAAGACAAAAGCCTACAACTTTCATGGGAGCCCAAGATTTGAAAAGGTCGTTTTGAAGTCCAAATTGAAGGAACAACGAAGAAAGTCTGAAGCTGTCTTGCAGCCCAAACACTATTTAGTGTTCAGCCCATATCTTGAGTTCTAGAAGTCCAAATGACCTCATCTTTTTTTTTGTTGGAAAGCTGAGACAATTTTCCTAGAACATTCTTGAGGATTCTGGGCAAATTATGATGTTAGCAATGACGTCTTGATCAGACAAGAAGATAAGGATTGTTATCTAGTCAAGATGTGGCCACCCACTCATCAATTAGTCAACAAATCAATAGTTCCAAATTTTTGGCCTATAAAAGGAGGCACTTACCATGTATTGAGGCATCTTGGTTTCCAAAATCAAGATCATGCTCTTGCTTTCTCTCTTTGTATTGCTTATGTCTTGCTTTCATTAATATCAAGTTTATGCACTTCATTTCCTTTCTTTTTACTTAGTTAACTTCTTTCTCATTTATGTTCTTATCTTGTTTATTTATGTTTCTTTCTTTCATTATGTTTAGTTAAGTTAATTATGTCAAGGTGAAAAGGGTACACTAATGGTGTAAGAATAAGTATAATATAAACATAATAATGGACCTTAACGTTGGATACTAACATGTTTTATATTTGTTATCTGTTCACTTTTAATACTTTGCTTGTTAAATGGTTAATCTAGATTTATGTTGTATAACACTTGGTACAACAAATACTTAGTACTTTCATAGCCCATACTGTATGGTATAACCGACACCTGAGCTATGAAAGGGACTTGATTTGTTGTTAACATAAGTTATAATCATGAATGCCTGCCAACATTTACAAATATTAGCTTTATTCGAATAAGATAACTAATGTAATCATGTTAACAATTTATAATCTGATTGGAACCTCCTTTATATGTGGTTTCCAATTGAGTAATAAGAGTTTATATTATACTTGTTTGAAGTACCATTAGTGGATCCTCTAACCTTGACATTTGTTTTTATCATTGTTTAATCCTTACGTTAATCTTTCATCTCAAAGTTCTCATTAATTTCTTCATCTTCTGCTTTTATTATTGTTATTATTGTTATTATTATTATTATTATTATTATTATTTACATTCTGTAATATATCCTCTTGATCTTTTCATAAACTTAGTATATAGGCTGGAAACCTGTGACCCGATCTTTTGGATCATTCTCAGGTGTAACAACGCCACGTACTGAGTGTTATTGTTGTTATTGTTATTGTTGTTGTTGTTTTGTTGTCTTGTTATTTATAATTTATACAATTAACCTCTCTGTGGTTCGACCCCGGTCTTGCCGGGTTATTTATTACTTCGACACTCCTGCACTTGGGAAAAGACATCAAGCTTTTGGTCGTGTCAAGTTTTTGGCGCCGTTGCCGAGGAGGTAAATTCTTGTATAAATTATAATATTTAATTTATTTTCTCTTTTCACTTTTCATTTTATCTAACTTTTGTTTCTTTGTTTTATTTTGTTTCTTTTCTTCTATTTTCTTTTCTTCCTTTTATTCTCTTTCTACACGTGCATGCGAGTTTGGTCACGTACATTAAGTGGTCGATTTTGTAGGGTATCCTCATCATTTTCAGAAAATATGGCCGAAGAAGATAATCAAATCGCTTCATAATGAGAATAATGAGAATAACCGTATGAGAACACTTAGAGACCACATGAATCCCACAAGAACAAGTGCACCCTCATGCATAGTTTTCCTCCTGATGCATCTCATTTTAATTTTAAGCCAGGCATTATTCAACTTTTACCTTCTTTTCATGGCTTAGACCTAGAAAATCCATACTTGCATTTAAGGGAATTTGAGGAGGTCTGTAATACCTATAATGACTCAAATTGTAGCATGAACACCATTCGATTAAAGCTTTTTCCTTTTTCATTAAAAGATAAAGCTAAAACATGGCTACAAAAATTTGAGACCAGGATCCATTCGTGCTTGGGATGAAATGCAACAACAATTTTTAAAGAAGTTTTTTCCATCTCACAGAACAAATTCTTTCAAAAGACAAATCATCACTTTCACTCAAAAACCAGGAGAAACATTTTACCAATGTTGGGATAGGTATCGAGATTTGCTTAATACTTGCCCACATCATGGTTTTGAAACATGGAGATTGGTTTTCACATTTTTATGAAGGTTTAACACCTAGAGATAGGCAAATGGTTGAATTGATGTGCAATGGAACTTTTGAAGATAAAGACCCTAATGAAGCAATGGAGTACCTAGACTTGCTAGCGAAAATGCTCAAAATTGGGATACCACAGGTACTTATGAGGCACCAAGTAAAACTCAACCTCATACATCTAGTGGAGGTATGCACAACCTTAGGGAAGATCATGACCTCCAAGCTAAGTTTGCATCTTTAAGCTAGAAAAGTCGAAGCACTTGAATTGAAAAAAAGTGGTCAATTAAAATCTGTTCAAGACATTGTGTGTCAAATCTGTGAAACCAATGAACATTCAACAAATGATTGTCCAACTTTGCCTTCTTTTAAGGAATGCCTCCATGAACAAGCCCATGCTTTAAACAGTTTCCAAAGACCCAACCATAACCCATACTCACAAACGTACAACCCTGGTTGGAGAAATCACCCAAATTTCAGTTGGAAGAGTGACAATAATAATGCACAAACTTCACAGCCACCATTTCAAGCACACCATAATTTCCAAAATTCTCATGGATATGCACCTCCTTATGCTCCACCTCCTAGAAGAAATTTTGAGGAAACATTGCATGCATTCATTGAAAAGCAGGAGACAATCAACACTCAACTTGCTCAAAGCATGACAGATTTTAAAGATGCTCTTGCAAAATTAACATCTGCTCTCAGTTTCCAAGAGAAAGGTAAGTTTCCGTCTCAACCACAGCAAAATCCAAAGGGGCAAACAATGCAAATGCAAGTAGTTCTGGAAGCCAACACATGGATCAAGTCAAATCAGTCCATCACTCTTCGTAGTGGTAAGGTTATTGAAAAAACCCATTCTTGAACCTTGTGAGAAAGATGATGAGTCTATCTCTGAGGGTAAGGAAGGGGTTGAACCTGAACATTGCAAAGAAGAAGGTTGATTCCCCGCCAGCACTTCCATTTCCTCATGCCATGACCAAACAAAGGAAAGTCAATCACAACTCTGAAATCTTTGAAATTTTCAAACAGGTAAGGATCAAACATACCTTTGTTGGATGCTATTAAACAGGTTACCTTCCTATGCTAAATTTTTGAAAGATCTATGCACTGTGAAGAGAAAACTGAATGTGAAAAAGAAAGCCTTTTTAGCCGAACAAGTAAGTGCCATTCTTCAGAACAATAATGCTTTGAAATATAAAGACCCTGGTTGTCTACAATTTCTTGCTTTAATTGGAGAACATTAAAATTGAAAGAGCCTTACTTGATCTTGGAGCTAGTGTGAATTACTTCCATATTCAGTTTTTCAAAGTCTCAATCTAGGTGAGTTAAAACCAACTTCTGTAACTCTTTACTTGCCGATTAGATCTGTAAAAGTGCCTAGAGGAATAATTGAAGATGTGTTAGTACAAGTCGATAAATTCATTTATCCTGTGGATTTTATTGTCTTGGACACGCAAACCTGTTGAAGCATGTATAATTCATTTCCTATTATTTTTAGGACGTCCATTTCTTGCAACTTCTAATGCATTGATTTAATTGTAGGAATGGACTCATGAAGTTATCCTTTGAAACATGACATTGGAGATGAATATTTTCAACATTTGCAAGCAGCCTGGAGATGATAATGATTTACAAGAAGTAGATCATATTGAAGAATTAGTTCATGATCAACTTGAATCTACTTTTGAGTTTAAAATTGAGTTGGATGAATATGAAGATTTGCAAATGATTTATTCTCAGGAAGAAATCACGGATGAAAAAGGCACCAAAAAATATTAATGCCGATCTTTTGTCAAGAGTGGACAGCAGATTTGACATCTGACATCACAGCAATTGATGATTACTTTCCTGAAGAAATCCTTACTTTCTCATAGTTCAATGCCTTGGTTTGCTAAACATATTAATTTTCCTGTAACAGGAGATTTGCCAGCTCACTGGAGTACTGAAGACAAAGGAAAGTTTTTGAACGAAGTGAAGAAACTTTTATTGGGGATGACCCTAACTTATTCAAATATTGTCCTGATCAAAAATTTCAAAGATGCATTCCTGACAATGGAGGTAAGTAGTGTCATTAAACTTTGTCATTCTGAAGCATGTGGGAAGTCAATTCTCATCAAGAAAGATGACTGCAAAAAATCTTACAATGTGGATTTTATTGGCCCACCCATGTTTCAAAGAAGACGCATATTGTGTTCTGCCAAAAACTTGTGAAAAATTGTCAAAAGTCAGGATTCATTTCAAAAACATAAGGAATCTTTAGATAATCTTTTATTGACTTTTTGAGGCATATCCTGGTGAAGATGTGCATGGTGCATTTCATGACTTATGACTCCATTTTCATAAAGAACATGCTCGACTTAGTCTTGGGAATCTGACTAAAAAAGACCCTATTTGCCAGTTTTTAAGAAAACTGGATGGAAGCCTATCCCCGACCCATAGAGGGTGTTAAGCCGTTCTTGGATACGTAAAACCAAGGGAAGATGTGAGCCACAATCACAACTACCTGTACATACATGCTTTGTTCAAAATAAATAAATAAAGAGAGAGAGAGTGTGAGACTACAGCTGCCTACATATAGGTGGTATGATTGCATTTTCACTTTTTCATCTATAAATTCTTCTCTTCCTTCCCTTCATTTCTACTCATCCCATACATTCATCAAATATAGAAGTGTGTAGAAATGGCAGGTTCCTCAAGTCATCACATAAGAAATATTTGTGTTTTCGGTGGATCCAGCCCTGGGAAAGAAAAAGAGTTTTTAGAATCAGCAAATCATCTTGGTCAGGTTACTAGCTGAGAAAAAGATTCATTTAGTGTATGGGGGAGGCAGCCTTGGGTTAATGGAGGTGTTTCAATGGCTGCATTTTTAGGAGGCAGTCAAGTTTGGGGGTTGTCCCCAAAGCTTTAGCAACTGGGGACATCATTGGAAAAACAATTGGAGAGGAACTACAGTCCAACAATGTATGACCGACTGAATACATGTTTAACCATGCTGAATGCCTTCATTGCCTTACCATGGTCTGGGCACATTGGAAGAGATCTTTCATATTTCATCTTGGGCCCAACTGGCACATTCACCATAAAAACCTATAGGTTTGTTAAATGTTAATGGTTTTTATGATAAGTTGTTGTCTTTCCTTGATCAAGCTGTGGAACAGGATATTTCTAACAATCTTCGGCACGACGAATCATAATCTCTGCTGCTACTTGCTGAACAATTGATTGACCAACTACAATCTTTCATCCCTGTCATTGATCCCTTGCATGAGTCGTTCTAGATTGGTCAACTAAGGAAAGCCGTAAAAAGCTTAGATTAGATTTGAGCCTTTCATCTGTGAAACCTTGTGTCTTTTGGTTTTTATTAATAGCATATTATTTTTTGTTACTTCTTATGTTTGTTTAAGTGGTGTTTCAGGTTTGTCATTGTTCGCTGTTTCAGGTGATGTCTTCTATACTCTATCTTTCTACCTTCGAACATTGAGGACAATGTCTCGTTTTGGTTGGGGGGAGAGGTAGTAGTTTAAAAACCAAAAAAAATAAAAAATAATAAAATATATATATATATTATATATATATATATATACTAACTTGCTAACTGTTTTTGCTATTATTAAAACCATTTGACAAAATTGTTATTAGGATGGCAGAGTATGGAATCAATTTTATTGACTCTAGAGACGCATCTTATAAGTTTCATTACCAAGGTCTATCATAATACTTCTTGAAATATTCAGGTTTTACAAACTCTCACATTTGTTATCACTTGATTCTGCTCCTATAAACTCAATTTAAACAAGTATTATTAAAACCTTCATTTTCACACACACACTTTTAACATATGATTGTGGGTTGCACATTGGATTATTACATTAATTATGTTCTTTTGTTGAAGGTAACAACTAAGGGAAAAAGGATAGTATAATAATTTGCAAAGAAAAAAAAAAGAAAAAAGATAGTATTGATGATAATAAAACGTGGATTAAGTTTTGGTTTCGTAGCACTCCCTAACCTAAGCAATTAAGCCCGAAGGGGTGTTTTAACACCTAATACCCTAAAGTCAAACTGACTTGGAGCTATTGGCCCAAAGCTTGTTTACATGGGTTAAGGAGAAAAAGCTTAAGGGAATCAAACATTGCACTATCTACGTATCAGTATCTGCAACCCGAGTGTTAAGCTCGTAGGGGTGCGTCTCAACACCTAATGCCCTAAAGACCAACTGGTCTGGAGTCATTAGCCTAAAACTCGTTACAATGGGTTAAAGATACATTGTGTTTTAAGTTGTATGTGTATAATAAATAAAAAGAGAGAAAAAGAGAAAAAAAATAGAGAAAAAAAAAAAGAAGAAGAAAAATCCCAACCCAAGGAAGTTCACCTTAAACATTTGAACATAATAATTGTTTTCTTCCAACAAAAGCCCCATCATCTATGTTTTCATTGAGCACACAAAAAGAAGGTTTATTAATATCTTGTTTACGAAGTATGAAGCAGGAATATAAATTTAATGAGAGTTTGTTTATCTGGATAGATTAATGGAAGTTGAATGATGAATGCCTTGCTTTGTGGAACTTGCAAAATTGTTTCTCTATTTTAACGCTTTAGATTACTAGGGACTAGTAATAAGCTGGTTGGGGGGTGTGATTAGTACTTAAAAGTGCATGTTTATCAAGGTTTTATATCATCATTTTGCACTTGAAGTATCAATGACTCCTTAACTAAAGCATGTTTTTATAATAACAAGTTTGATATTATAAGATACTTAATTTATGGTAAATGCTCATTTTAAATGCAGGACTATCACATAAATAAAAGGATTGATTGATGAGTTTAAGCATTGAAAGTTAAAGGACAAAGAGATGGCCAAACTTAGAAAAGAGATGTCGGTGCAGTCCAAACCGGAACATTGCTCGGTAATTGGCTCATATCTGGAGCTCTAGATTTCGGATTTAGGTCCACTTTATATGGATGGAAAGGTAAGACAAAAGCCTACAACTTTCATGAGGAGCCCAAGATTTGAAAAGGTCGTTTTGAAGTCCAAATTGAAGGAACAACGAAGAAGTCTGAAGCTGTCTTGCAGCCCAAACACTATTTAGTGTTCAGCCCATATCTTGAGTTCTAGAAGTCCAAATGACCTCATCTTTTTTTTGTTGGAAAGCTGAGACAATTTCCTAGAACATTCTTGAGGATTCTGGGCAAATTATGATGTTAGCAATGACGTCTTGATCAGACAAGAAGATAAGGATTGTTATCTAGTCAAGATGTGGCCACCCACTCATCAATTAGTCAACAAATCAATAGTTCCAAATTTTGGCCTATAAAAGGAGGCACTTACCATGTATTGAGGCATCTTGGTTTCCAAATCAAGATCATGCTCTTGCTTTCTCTCTTTGTATTGCTTATGTCTTGCTTTTATTAATATCAAGTTTATGCACTTCATTTCCTTTCTTTTACTTAGTTAACTTCTTTCTCATTTATGTTCTTATCTTGTTTATTTATGTTTCTTTCTTTCATTATGTTTAGTTAAGTTAATTATGTCAAGGTGAAAAGGGTACACTAATGGTGTAAGAATAAGTATAATATAAACTTAATATGGACCTTAACGTTGGATACTAACATGTTTTATATTTGTTATCTTGTTCACTTTTAATACTTTGCTTGTTAAATGGTTAATCTAGATTTATGTTGTATAACACTTGGTACAACAAATACTTGGCACTTTCATAGCCCATACTGTATGGTATAACCGACACCTGAGCTATGAAAGGGACTTGATTTGTTGTTAACATAAGTTATAATCATGAATGTCTGCCAACATTTACAAGTATTAGCTTTATTCGAATAAGATAACTAATGTAATCATGTTAACAATTTATAATCTGATTGGAACCTCCTTTATATGTGGTTTCCAATTGAGTAATAAGAGTTTATATTATACTTGTTTGAAGTACCATTAGTGGATCCTCTAACCTTGACATTTGTTTTTATCATTGTTTAATCCTTACGTTAATCTTTCATCTCAAAGTTCTCATTAATTTCTTCATCTTTCTGCTTTTATTATTGTTATTATTGTTATTATTATTATTATTATTATTATTATTTATATTATTTACATTATGTAATATATCCTCTTGATCTTTTCATAAACTTAGTATATAGGCTGGAAACCTGTGACCCGATCTTTTGGATCATTCTCAGGTGTAACAACGCCACGTACTGAGTGTTATTGTTGTTATTGTTATTGTTGTTGTTGTTTTGTTGTCTTGTTATTTATAATTTATACAATTAACCTCTCTGTGGTTCGACCCCGGTCTTGTCGGGTTATTTATTACTTCGACACTCCTGCACTTGGGAAAAGACATCAAGCTTTTGGTCGTGTCATCCACCTCCTAGAAGAAATCTTGAGGAAACATTGCATGCATTCATTGAAAAGCAGGAGACAATCAACACTCAACTTGCTCAAAGCATGACAGATTTTAAAGATGCTCTTGCAAAATTAACATTTGCTCTCAGTTTCCAAGAGAAAGGTAAGTTTCCGTCTCAAACACAGCAAAATCCAAAAGGGCAATACAATGCAAATGCGAGTAGTTCTGAAAGCCAACACATGGATCAAGTCAAATCAGTCATCACTCTTCGTAGTGGTAAGGTTATTGAAAAACCCATTCTTGAACCTTGTGAGAAAGATGATCAGTCTATCTCTGAGGGTTAGGAAGGGGTTGAACCTAAACATTGCAAAGAGAAGGCTGATTCCCCGCCAGCACTTCCATTTCCTCATGCCATGACCAAACAAAGGAAAGTCAATCACAACTCTGAAATCTTTGAAACTTTCATACAGGTAAGGATCAATATACGTTTGTTGGATGCTATTAAACAGGTTCCTTCCTATGCTAAATTTTTGAAAGATCTGTGCACCGTGAAGAGAAAACTGAATGTGAAAAAAAAAGCCTTTTTAGCCGAACAAGTAAGTGTCATTCTTCAAAACAATAATGCTTTGAAATACAAAGACCCTGGTTGTCCTACAATTTCTTGCTTTATTGGAGAACATAAAATTGAAAGAGCCTTACTTGATCTTGGAGCTAGTGTGAATTTACTTCCATATTCAGTCTTTCAAAGTCTCAATCTAGGTGAGTTAAAACCAACCTCTATAACTCTTTTATTTGCCGATAGATCTGTAAAAGTGCCTAGAGGAATAGTTGACGATGTGTTAGTACAAGTTGATAAATTCATTTACCCTGTAGATTTTGTTGTCTTGGATATACAACCTGTTGAAGCATGTAATTCAATTCCTGTCATTTTAGGACGTCCATTTCTTGCCACTTCTAATGCATTGATTAATTGTAGGAATGGACTGATGAAGCTATCATTTGGAAACATGACATTGGAGATGAATATTTTCAACATTTACAAGCAACCTGGAGATGATAATGATTTACAGGAAGTGGACTTTATTGAAAAATTAGTTCATGATCAATTTCAAACCACTTCTAGTGAAACTGAGATTGATGAATCTGATGATTTGCAAATGGTCTACTTTCAGGAATCAAAGGCATGTAATTGGAGACCACAAATTGAAGAATTGCCACCACGATCAATTGAGCTCCATACCTTCAAGTGTTCAACCACCAAAACCTGAATTGAAGTCGTTACCATTTAATCTCAAATACTCATTTTTGGGAGAAAATGAAACTTTTCCGGTAATAATCTCTTCCAAACTTAATGCACATCAAGAAGGTAAGTTATTACAGACTCTGAAAATGCACAAAAATGCATTAGGATGGACCATAGCTGACATAAAAGGAATTAGCCCTTTGATTTGCACACACAGGATTTATTTGGAGGAAAATGTTAAATCCTCTAGAGAAATGCAACGAAGGCTTAATCCTAATATGAAAGAAGTAGTGAAAAATGAAGTCATTAAGCTTCTAGATAATGGAATCATTTATCCTATTTCTGACAGCAAATGGGTAAGTCCTACACAAGTTGTACCCAAAAAGTCTGGAGTCATTGTGATAACAAATGAGAAAAATGAGTTAATTCCAACTAGGACTGTTACTGGTTAGCGCATGTGCATTGACTATAGGAAACTTAATTCAATGACTAGAAAAGATCATTTCCCTTTACCTTTCATGGACCAAATCCTAGAAAGAGTTGCAGGTCATGAATTTTACTGTTTCCTAGATGGCTATTCAGGTTACAATCAAATTGAAATTGCATTGGAAGATCAAGAGAAGACTACTTTCACATGTCCATTTGGTACTTTTGCATATCATAGTGATTATGTCGTGGGTGCTGTCTTGGGACAAAGAAAAGATAAGAAACCTTATGTGATTTACTATGCAAGTAAAACTTTAAATAATGCTCAAATGAATTACACTACCACTGAAAAAGAATTACTTGCAGTAGTATTTGCTTGTGATAAATTCAGATATTATCTTGTTGGCTCACCTGTTGTTGTTTTTAGTGATCATGCAGCATTGAAATATCTTCTTTCTAAGAAAGATTCTAAGGCTAGATTGGTGCGATGGATTTTGTTACTTCAAGAATTTGATATCACAATCAAAGACAAGAAAGGCACCGAAAATGTTGTTGCGGATCATTTGTCAAGATTGACAACAGATTTGAAATCTGACATCACACCAATCGATGACTACTTTCCCGATGAATCTTTATTTTCCATTTCTATGATGCCTTGGTTTGCTAATATTGTTAATTTTCTTGTTTCAGGACAATTGCCAGCTCATTGGAGTACCTAAGACAAGAGAAAGTTCTTGAACGAAGTGAAGAACTTTTATTGGGATGACCCTTATTTATTCAAATATTATCCTGATCAAATATTTCGAAGATGCATTCCTGACAATGAGGTAAGTAGTGTCATTAAATTTTGTCATTCTGAGGCATTGTGGGGTCATTTCTCATCAAGAAAGACAACTGCAAAAATCTTACAAAGTGGATTTTATTGGCCCACCATGTTCAAAGACTCACATGCATTCTGCAAGACTTGTGTAAATTGTCAAAAGTTGGGATCTATTTCAAAACGTCACATGATGCCTTGAAATCCTATTCTTGTCATTGAGATCTTTGACTGTTGGGGTATAGATTTCATGGGTCCATTTCCTCCATCATTTGGTTTCGTGTACATATTAGTCGCAGTAGATTATGTTTCAAAATGGATAGAGGCAATTCCAAGTCGAAACAATGATCACAAAACAGTGATAAAGTTTTTGAAAGACAATATTTTGAGTCGATTTGGAATTCCTCAAGCCATAATAAGTGATGGTGGAACACATTTCTGCAACAAGCCATTTGCTTCTTTAATGAAGAAATATGGAATCACACACAAAGTTGCCACCCCTTATCACCCTCAGACAAGTGGACAAGTAGAGCTTGCTAATAGAGAGATCAAACATATCTTGGAGAAAACGGTGAACCCTAATCGGAAAGACTGGTCTTTAAGACTTAATGATGCACTTTGGGCTTATCGAACTGCATATAAAACATCATTAGGTATGTCACCTTATAGACTAGTCTATGGAAAACCTTGTCACTTGCCTGTGGAAATTGAACATAAAGCTTATTGGGCTATTAAAGCTTTCAATTCAAACATTGATGATGCTAGTCAGCTGTGAAAATTGCAAATAAATGAGCTTGAGGAAATTAGAAATGATGCATATGAAAATTCAAGAATTCATAAAGCAAGAATCAAAGAGTTTCATGACAAGAAAATACTGAGAAAAACATTCAATGTTGGTAAAAAAGTCTTGCTTTATAATTCTCGACTCCATTTATTTCCTGGAAAACTAAGATCAAGATGGAGCGGTCCTTTTATTGTGAAACATGTGTATCCATATGGGACCTGTGATATCGAGAATCCAAATAATGGCAATGTTTTCAAGGTAAATGGGCATCGGTTGAAAGTTTATTTTGACAATTTTTCAGTTGAAAATGACTCTACTGAATTAAGTGATCCTGTATATAAAGATTAATTCTTTTTCTCACATTGTTTTGTGTTTGTTTTGGTGTATCTTTTGTTTTGCTAGTTTCTCTCACCCCGATCAAATGGCGGATAACGGTACTCCGTGACTCTTAAGTCGGTTCTTTCAGTTTCCCATGATAACTGATATCTGTGTATATAATTGTGCAATTCTCTGCTCTTTCTTCTTTCTTTGAATCTCCCATCCAATTCTCATTTGAAAATGGACACCACTCTTGAAAAATTGAAAAAGTATTTTCCCGCTCTGCCTCAGAATGCGATTACAAAAATTTACCGTGCTAGGTGTGAAAGATTGAGGTTGTTAATGAACCATGGCATTCCTGAAGATATTCGTTGGCTGATTGAAGCAAAGGTCCGATTATCAGGTGAGTCCTCCAATTCTTTCATTTCACACATGCCTGGAATAGGTAAAAGCACTTTTGCAAAGAAACGTCGTGCAAAACGACTGAAAGTCTGTCACAGATGTGCCAGATGGACTTGTAATGCGACATGTCGTTCTTTAGGAATGGTATCTGTAAACCGTGAAGATAAAATACAATTCATTAAGGATGGCCTGAGTAAGGGGTCTTTAGATAATCTTTTGTTGACCCTTGAGACGCATCCTAGTGGAGATGTACATCGTGTAATTCATGATTTATGGCCACAATTCCATAAAGAACATGATCGACTTAGTCTTGGGAATCTGACTAAAAAAGACCCTGTTTGCCAGTTTTTAAGAAAACTGGATGGGAAGCCTATCCCCGACCCATAGAGGGCGTTTAAGCCGTTCTTGGACGTAAAACCAAGGGAAGATGTGAGCCACAATCACAACTACCTATACATACATGCTTTGTCAAAATAAATAAATAAAGAGAGAGAGTGTGAGACTACAGCTGGCCTACATATAGGTGGTATGATTGCATTTTCACTTTTTCATCTATAAATTCTTCTCTTCCTTCCCTTTATTTCTACTCATCCCATACATTCATCAAATATAGAAGTGTGTAGAAATGACAGGTTCCTTAAGTCATCACATAAGAAATATATGTGTTTTCGGTGGATCCAGCCCTGGGAAAGAAAAAGAGTTTTTAGAATCAGCAAATCATCTTGGTCAAGTACTAGCTGAGTGAAAGATTCATTTAGTGTATGGGGGAGGAGCCTTGGGTTAATGGGAGGTGTGTCAATGGCTGCATTTTTAGGAGGCAATCAAGTTGTGGGGGTTGTCCCCAAAGCTTTAGCAAATGAAGACATCATTGGAAAAACAATTGGAGAGGAACTACAGGTCCCAACAAAGTCTGATCGACTGAATGCCATGTTTAGCCATGCTGATGCCTTCATTGCCTTACCAAGTGGTCTGGGCACATTGGAAGAGATCTTTCATATTTCATCTTTGGCCCAACTGCACATTCACCATAAACCTATAGGTTTGTTAAATGTTAATGGTTTTTATGATAAATTGTTGTCTTTCCTTGATCAAGCTGTGGAACAGGAATTTCTAACATCTTCAGCACGACAAATCATAATCTCTGCTGCTACTGCTGAACAATTGATTGACCAACTACAATCTTTCATCCCTGTCATTGATCCTTGCATGAGTCGCCTAGATTGGTCAGCTAAGGAAAGCTGTAAAAAGCTTAGATTAGATTTGAGCCTTCATCTGTGAAACCTTGTGTCTTTTGGTTTTATTAATAGCATATTATTTTGTTTTGTTACTTCTTATATTTGTTTAAGTGTGTTTTAGGTTTGTCATTATTCGCTGTTTCAGGTGATGTCTTCTATACTCTATCTTTCTACCTTAGGACATTGAGGACAATATCTCGTTTTGGTTGGGGGAGAGGGTAGTAGTTAAAAAAAAAAAAACTGACCAACTAACTGTTGTTGTTTTAAAAAAAAAACCATTTGGCAAGACTGTTATTACTAGGATGGCAGAGTAAAGAGGAATTATTCTTGAGACGCATTGTAGTAAAAATTTTCTAATGGTTATTTGCAATATTCATAACAAGGCCTATTAGAATACTTCTTGAAATATTCAGGTTTACAAACTCTCGCATTGTTATCACTTGATTCTGCTCATATACTCATTTAACAAGTATTATTAAACCTTCATTTTCACACACACACTTTAACATATGATTGTGGGTTGCACATTGGATTATTACATTATTTATGTTCTTTTGTTAAAGGTAACAATTAAGGGAAAGGGATAGTATATAATTTGCAAAAACAAAAAAAACAAAAATTGATAATATTCATGATAATAAAAACGTAGATAAGTTTGGTTTCGTAGCCTCCCTAACATAAGCAATTAAGCCTGAAGGGGTGTTTTAACACCTAATACCCTAAAGTCAACTGACTTGGGAGCTATTGGCCCAAAGCTTGTTACATGGGTTAAGGAGAAAAGCTTAAGGGAATCAAACATTGCACTATCTACGTATCAGTATCTGCAACCCAAGTTGTTAAGCTCGTAGGGGTGTCTCAACACCTAATGCCCTAAGACCAACTGGCCTGGGAGTCATTAGCCTAAAACTCGTTACGTGGGTTAAAGATACATTGTGTTTTAAGTTGTATGTGTATATAAATAAAATAAAATAAAAAGAGAAAAAAAAAGTAATAATAATAATAATCCCAACCCAAGGAAGTTCACCTTAAACATTTGAACATAATATTGTTTTCTTCCAACAAAAGCCCCATCATCTATGTTTTCATATATTGAGCACATAAAAAGAAGGTTTATTAATATCTTGTTTAAGAAGTATGAAGCAGTAATATAAATTTAATGAGAGTTTGTTTATCTGGATAGATTAATGGAAGTTGAATGATGAATGCCTTGCTTTGTGAAACTTGCAAATTGTTTCTCTATTTTAACGCTTTAGATTACTAGGGACTAGTAATAAGCTGGTTGGGGGGTGTGATTAGTACTTGAAAGTGCATGTTTATCAAGGTTTTATATCATCATTTTGCACTTGAAGTATCAATAACTCCTTAACTAAAGCATGTTTTATAATAACAAGTTTGATACTATAAGATACCTTAATTTATGGTAAATGCTCATTTTAAATGCAGGCCTATCACATAAATAAAAGGATTGATTGATGAGTTTAAGTATTGAAAGTGAAAGGACAAAGAGATGGCCAAACTTAGAAAAGAGATGCCGGTGCAGTCCAAACCGGAACATTACTTGGTAATTGGATCATATCTGGAGCTCTAGATCTCGGATTTAGGTTCATTTTATATGGATGGAAAGGTAAGACAAAGGCCTACAACTTTCATGGGAGCCCAAGATTTAAAAAGGCCGTTTTGAAGTCCAAACTGAAGGAACAACGAAGAAGTCCGAAGCTGTCCTGCAGCCCAGACACTATTTAGTGTTCAGCCCATATCTTGAGTTCTAGAAGTCCAAATGACCTCATCTTTTTTTTGTTGGGAAGTTGAGACAATTTCCTAAAACATTCCTGAGGATTCTGGGCAAATTATGATGTTAGCAGTGACATCTTGTTCAGACAAGAAGATAAGGATTGTCACTAACTCAAGATGTGGCCACCCACTCATCAATTAATTAACAAATCAATAGTTCCAAATTTTGGCCTATAAAAGGAGGCACTTACCATGTATTGAGGCATCTTGGTTTCCAGATCAAGATCATGCTCTTGCTTTCTCTCTTTGTATTGCTTATGTTTTGCTTTCATTAATATCAAGTTTATGCACTTCATTTCCTTTCCTTTACTTAGTTAACTTCTTTCTCATTTGTGTTCTTATCTTGTTCATTTATGTTTCTTTCTTTCATTATGTTTAGCTAAGTTAATTATGTCAAGGTGAAAAGGGTACACTAATGGTGTAAGAATAAGTATAATATAAACTTAACATGGACCTTAACGTTGGATACTAACATGTTTTATATTTGTTATCTTGTTCACTTTTAATACTTTGCTTGTTAAATGGTTAATCTAGATTTATGTTGTATAACACTTGGTACAACAAATACTTGGCACTTTCATAGCCCATACTGTATGGTATAACCGACACCTGAGCTATGAAAGGAACTTGATTTGTTGTTAACATAAGTTATAATCATGAATGCCTGCCAACATTTACAAGTATTAGCTTTATTCGAATAAGATAACTAATGTAATCATGTTAACAATTTATAATCTGATTGGAACCTCCTTTATGCGTGGTTTCCAATTGAGTAATAAGAGTTTATACTATACTTGTTTGAAGTACCATTAGTGGATCCTCTAACCTTGACATTTATTTTTATCGTTGTTTAATCCTTACATTAATCTTTCAACTCAAAGTTCTCATTAATTTCTTCCTTCTCTTCTTTCAACCCGTGACCCGATCTTTTAGATCATTCTCAGGTATAACAACGCCACGTACTGAGTATTATTATTATTATTACTATTACTATTACTACTATTGTTATTATTATCGTTATTATTGTTATTGTTGCGTTGTTATTTATAATTTATATAATTAACCTCTCTGTGGTTCGACCTCGGTTTTGCCGGGTTATTTATTACTTCGACACTCCTGCAGTTGGGAGAAGACATCAAGCTTTTGGTCGTGTCACCCCCACCGGACGCCGTTGCTGTGTGGCACCGATTCCATGCACCTTTATCGAAAAAAACCTCCAGAAACTCGTGAAAAAAATTGAGCGCGATCCAACGGTCGGATCTATAGATACAGACCTTTTGACCCGGTACTCTGGTGCTGTCAATGGAATGGCCCCCGCCGGACACCGTCGCTATGGGGTACCGATTCCATGCACCTCTATCGAAAACTGCCTCCCGGAAACTCGTGAAAAAATTTGAGCGCGATCCAATGGTCCGATCTATAGATATGCACCTTTATCGAAAAAAACCTCCAGAAACTCGTGAAAAAAATTGAGCGCGATCCAACGGTCGGATCTATAGATACAGACCTTTTGACCCGGTACTCTGGTGTTGTCGGTGGAATGGCCCTGACCAGACGCCGTCGCTGTGTCGTACGGATTCCACGCAACTCCATCGAAAACAGCCTCCGAACATTTGTGAAAAAAATTTCAACGCGATCCAACGGTCGGATCTATAGATACGAACTTTTGGACCCAGTACTTTTGGGCTATCGGTGGAATGACCCCCACCGGATGTCGTCGCTGTGTGGTACCGATTCCACGCACCGCCATCAGAAACAGCCTCCGGAAACTCCTGAAAAAAATTTCAGTGCGATCCAATGGTCGGAACTATAGATATGAACCTTTTGACCCGCTACTCTAGTGATGTCGGTGGAATGGCCCCGACCGGACGCCGTTGCGGTGTAGTACCGATTCCACACATCTCCATAGAAAACAACATCCAAAAACTCGTGAAAACATTTGAGTGTGATCCAACGGTCGGATCTATAGATATTCTAGTGTTGTCGGTGGAATGACGACCGGACGCCGTTGACGTGTAGTACCGATTCCACGCAACTCCATCCAAAACAGCCTCCAGACAATCATGAAAAAAATTTCAGCGTGATCCAACGATCGGATCTATAGGTACGGAACTTTTTACCTGGTGCTCTAGGGTTGTCGGAGGAATGGCCCCGACCGGATGACGTTGGCGTGTCATTACGATTCCACGCAACTCCATCGAAAACAGCCTCTGGAAAATTGTTAAAAATTTTAAGCGCGATCCAACGGTCGGATATATAGATACGGACCTTTTGACTCGTTACTCTGGTGCTCTCGGTGGAATGCCCCTGACCGGACGCCGTCGCTGTGTAGTACTGATTCCATGCTCCTCCATCGAAAATAGCCTTCGTAAACTCGTGAAAAAATTTGAGCACGATCCAACGGTTGGATCTATAGATACGGACCTTTTGACCCGGTATTCTAGTGTTGTCGGTGGAATGGCCCCGACCGGACGCCGTTGACGTGTAGTACCGATTCCCCGCAACTCCATCGAAAACAACCTCCAGACACTCATGAAAAAAATTTCAGCGCGATCCAATGATCGGATCTATAGGTATGGAACTTTTTACCCGGTGCTCTAGGGCTGTCGGAGGAATGGCCCCGGCCGGATGATGTTGGCGTGTCGTAACGATTCCACGCAACTCTATCGAAAACAACCTCTGGAAAACTGTTAAAAATTTTAAGCGCGATCCAACGATCGGATCTATAGATAAGAACCTTTTGACCCGTTACTCTGGGCTGGCGGTGGAATGCCCCCGACCGGACGCCGTTGCGGTGTCGTACCGATTCCACGCACCTCCATCGAAAACAGCCTCTGGAAACTCATTAAATAAATATCAACGCGATCCAATGGTCAGTTGTATAGATACGAACCTTTTGACCCGGTACTCTGGTCGTGTCGGTGGAATGGCCCAGACCAGACGCCGTCGTCGTGTCGTACCGATTCCAGTCAACTCCATCAAAAACAGCCTCCCTGAAACTCGTGAAAAAAATTGAGCGCGATCCAACGGTCGGATCTATAGATACAAACCTTTTGACCCGATAGTCTAGTGCTGTCGCTGGAATGGCCCCGACCGGACGTCGTTGACGTGTAGTACCGATTGCACGCAACTCCTTCGAAAACAACCTCCAGACACTCGTGAAAAACATTTCAGCACGATCCAACGGTCGGATCTATAGATACGGACCTCTTGAACCGGTACTCTAGGGCTGTCGGAGGAATGGCCTCGACCGGATGACGTTGGCGTGTCATTACGATTCCACGCAACTCCATCGAAAACAGCCTCTGGAAAATTGTTAAAAATTTTCAGCGCGATCCAACGGTCGGATATATAGTTACGAACCTTTTGTCCCGGTACTCTAGGGCTGTCGGAGGAATGGCCCCAACCGGACGCCGTCGCGGTGTCGTACCGATTCCACACACCTCCATCAAAAATAGCCTCCGGAAACTCATTAAATAAATATCAGCGCGATCCAACGATCAGTTGTATAGATACGAATCTTTTGACCCGGCACTCTGGTCGTGGCGGTGGAATGGCCCCGACCGGACGCCGTCGCCGTGTCGTACCGATTCCAGTCAACTCGATCGAAAACTGCCTCCCGGAAACTCATGAAAAAATTTGAGCGCGATCCAACGGTCGGATCTATAGATACAAACCTTTTGACCCGGTAGTCGAGTGCTGTCGCTGGAATGGCCCCGACCGAACGCCGTTGACGTGTAGTACCAATTCCACGCAACTCCATAGAAAACAACCTCCAGACACTCGTGAAAAACATTTCAACACGATCCAACGGTCGGATCTATAGATACGGACCTCTTGAACCGGTACTCTAGGGCTGTCGGAGGAATGGCCCCGACCGGATGACGTTGGCGTGTCATTATGATTCCATGCAACTCCATCGAAAACAACCTCTGGAAAATTGTTAAAAATTTTCAACGCGATTCAACGGTCGGATTTATAGATACGAACCTTTTGTCCCGGTACTCTCAGGTTGTCGGAGGAATGGCCCCAACCGGAAGCCGTCGTGGTGTCGTACCGATTCCACCCACCTCCATCGAAAACAGCCTCCGAAAACTCGTTAAATAAATATCAGCGCGATCCAACTGTCAGTTGTATAGATACGAACCTTTTGACTCGGTACTCTGTTCGTGTCGGTGGAATGGCCCCGACCGGACGTCGTCGTCGTGTCGTACCGATTCCAATCAACTCCATCGAAAACAGCCTCCCGGAAACTCGTGAAAAAATTTGAGCGCGATCCAACGGTCTGATCTATAGATACGGACCTCTTGAACCGGTACTCTAGGGCTGTCTGAGGAATGGCCCCGACCGGATGACGTTGGCGTGTCATTACAATTCCACGCAACTCCATCGAAAACAGCCTCTGGAAAATTGTTAAAAAATTTCAGCGCGATCCAACGGTCGGATATATAGATACGAACCTTTTGTCCCGGTACTCTAGGGCTCTCGGTGGAATGGCCCTGACCAGACGTCGTCGCTGTGTAGTACCGATTCCATGCACCTCCATCGAAAATAGCCTCCACAAACTCGTGAAAAAAATATCAGCGCGATCCAACGATCAGATCTAAAGATACGTACATGTTGATCCGGTACTTTGGTCGTGTCGGTGTAATGGCCCCGATTGGACGCCGTCGTGGTGTAGTACCGATTCCACGCACCTCCATCGAAAACAGCCTCGCGGAAACTCGTGAAAAAATTTGAGCGCGATCCAATGGTCCGATCTATAGATACGAATCTCTTGACCCGTTACTCTAGTGTTGTCGGTGGAATGGCCCTGACCAGACGTCGTCGCTGTGTTGTACCGATTCCACGCAACTCCATCGAAAATGGCCTCCGAACAATCGTGAAAAAAATTCCAGCGCGATCCAACGGTCAGATCTATAGATACAAGCTTTTGGACCCGGTACTTTGGGGCTATTGGTGGAATGGCCCCCTCCGGACGCCGTCGCTGTGTGGTACCGATTCCAAGCACCTCCATCAAAAACAGCCTCTAGAAACTCCTGAAAAAAATTTCAGCGCGATCCAATAGTCGGAAATATAGATATGAACCTTTTGACCCGGTACACTGGTGATGTCGGTGGAATGGCCCCGATCGGACACCGTTGCGGTGTAGTACCGATTCCACGCATCTCCATAGAAAACAGCATCCGGAAACTCGTGAAAAAATTTAAGCGCGATCCAACGGTTGGATCTATAGATACGGACCTTTTGACCCTGTATTCTAGTGTTGTCGGTGGAATGGCCCCGACAGGACGCCGTCGCCGTGTCGTACCGATTCCACTCAAGTCCATCAAAAACAGCCTCTCGAAAACTCGTGAAAAAATTTGAGCGCGATCCAACCGTCAGATCTATAGATACAGACCTTTTGACCCGGTAGTCTAGTGTTGTCGCTGGAATGGCCCCGACCGGACGCCGTTGACGTGTAGTACCGATTCCACGCAACTCCATCGAAAACAGCCTCCTGACATTTGTGAAAAACATTTCAGCGCGATCCAACGGTCAGATCTATAGATACGGACCTTTTGACCTGGTACTCTGGTCGTGTCCATGGAATGGCCCTGACCGGACGCCGTCACGGTGTAGTACCGATTCCACGCACCTCCATTGAAATAGCCTTCGGAAACTCGTCAAAAAATTTAAACGCAATCCAACGGTCGGATCTATAGATACGGACATTTTGACCTGGTATTCTAGTGCTGTCGGTGGAATGACCCCGACCGGACGCCGTTGACGTGTAGTACCGATTCCACGCAACTCCATCGAAAACAGCCTCCACACACTTATGAAAAAAATTTCAGCGCGATCCAACGGTCGGATCAATAGATACGGACCTTTTGACCTTTTGACGTTGCTGTGTCGTAACGATTCCACGCACCTCCAATGAAAATAGACTCCGGAAACTTGGGAAAAAATTTGAGCACAATCCAACGGTTGGATCTATAGATTCGGAAGTTTTGACCCGGTATTCTACTCTTGTCGGTGGGATTGCCCCGACCGGACACCATCGTCGTGTCGTACCGATTCCACGCAACTCCATCAAAAACAGCCCCTGGAAACTCGTGAAAGAATTTGAGCACGATCCAAAGGTTGGATCTATAGATACGTACCTTTTGACCGGGTATTCTAGTCGTGTCGGTGGAATGGCCCCGACCGGACGCCGTCGCCGTGTCGTATCGATTCCACGCCACTCCATCGAAAACAGCCTCCCGAAAACTCGTGAAAAAATTTGAGCACGAGCCAACAATCGGATCTATAGATACGGACCTTTAGACCCGGTAGTCTAGTGCTGTCGATGCAATGGCCCCGACCGGACGGCGTTGACGTGTAGCACTGATTCCACGCAACTCCATCGAAAACAGCCTTTGGAAACTCGTGAAAGAATTTGAGCACGATCCAAAGGTTGGATCTATAGATACGTACCTTTTGACCGGGTATTCTAGTCGTGTCGGTGGAATGGCCCCGACCGGACGCCGTCGCCGTGTCGTATCGATTCCACGCCACTCCATCGAAAACAGCCTCCCGGAAACTCGTGAAAACATTTGAGCACGAGCCAACAATCGGATCTATAGATACGGACCTTTAGACCCGGTAGTCTAGTGCTGTCAATGCAATGGCCCCGACCGGACGGCGTTGACGTGTAGCACTGATTCCACGCAACTCCATCGAAAATAGCCTCTGGAAACTCGTGAAAGAATTTGAGCACGATCCAAAGGGTGGATCTATAGATACGTACCTTTTGACCGGGTATTCTAGTCGTGTCGGTGGAATGGCCCCGACCGGACGCCGTCGCCGTGACGTATCGATTCCATGCCACTCCATCGAAAACAGCCTCCCGGAAACTCGTGAAAAAATTTGAGCACGAGCCAACAATCGGATCTATAGATACGGACCTTTTGACCCGGTAGTCTAGTATTGTCCATGGAATGGCCCCGACCGGACGGCGTTGACGTGTAGCACTGATTCCACGCAACTTCATCGAAAGCAGGCTCCATACACTCGCGAAAAACATTTCAGCGCGATCGAACGGTCGGATCTATAGATACGGACCTTTTGACCCGTTACTCTTGCGTTGTCGGTGGAATAGCCCCGACCGAACGCCGTCGCAGTGTCGTACCCATTCCACACAACTCCATCGAAAACAGCCTCCGGAAACTCGTGAAAATATTTGAGCACGATCCAACGGTTGGATCTGTAGATACGGACCTTTTGACCTGGTATTCTAGTCGTGTCGGTGGAATGGCGCCGACCGGACACCGTCAGCGTGTCGTACCCATTCCATGAAACTCAATCGAAAACAACCTCCGGAAACTCGTGAAGAAATTTGAGCACGATCCAACGGTAGGATCTATAGATTCGGACCTTTTAACCCGGTATTCTAGTGTTGTCGGTGGGATTGCCCCGACCGGACACCATCGTCGTGTCGTACCGATTCCTCGCACCTCCATCGAAAACAGCCTCTGGAAACTCGTGAAAGAATTTGAGCTCGATCCAAAGGTTGGATCTATAGATACGTACCTTTTGACTTGGTATTCTAGTCGTGTCGGTGGAATGGCCCCGACTGGACACCGTCGCCGTTTCGTACCCATTCCACAAAACTCCATCGAAAAGAGACTCCGGAAACTCGTGAAAAAATTTGAGCACGATCCAACGGTTGGATCTATAGATATGGACCTTTTGACGCGTTACTCTAGCGCTGTCGGTGGAATGGCCCCGACCGGACGCCGTCGCCGTGTCGTATCGATTCCACGCCACTCCATCGAAAACAGCCTCCCGGAAACTCGTGAAAAAATTTGAGCACGAGCCAACAATCGGATCTATAGATACGGACCTTTTGACCCGGTAGACTAGTGTTGTCGATGGAATGGCCCCGACCGGACGGCGTTGACGTGTAGGACTGATTCCACGCAACTTCATCGAAAAGAGGCTCCATACACTCGCGAAAAATATTTCAGCGCGATCGAACGGTTGGATCTATAGATACGGACGTTTTGACCCGTTACTCTAGCGTTGTCGGTGGAATGGCCCCGACCGAACGCCGTCGCAGTGTGGTACCCATTCCACGCAATTCCATCGAAAACAGCCTCCGAAAACTCGTGAAATTATTTGAGCACGATCCAACGGTTGGATCTATAGATACGGACCTTTTGACCTGGTATTCTAGTCGTGTCAGTGGAATGGCGCCGACCGGACACCGTCACCGTGTCGTACCCATTCCATGAAACTCAATCGAAAACAACCTCCGGAAACCCGTGAAGAAATTTGAGCACGATCCAACGGTTGGATCTATAGATTCGGACCTTTTGACGCGGTATTCTAGTGTTGTCGGTGGGATGGCCCCGACCGGACACCATCGTCGTGTCGTACCGATTCCACGCAACTCCATCGAGAACAGCCTCCAGAAACTCGTGAAAAAATTTGAGCCCGATCCAACGGTTGGATGTAGAGATACGGACCTTTTGACCTGGTATTCTAGTCGTGTCGGTGGAATGGCCTCGACCGGACACCGTAACCGTGTCGTACACAATCCACGAAACACCATCGAAAACAGCCTCCGTAAACTCGCGAAAAAATTTGAGCACGATCCAACGGTTGGATCTATAGATATGGACCTTTTAACGCGTTACTCTAGCGCTGTCGGTGGAATGGCCCCGACCGGACGCCGTCGCCGTGTCGTATCCATTCCACGCCACTCCATCGAAAACAGCCTCCCGGAAACTCGTGAAAAAATTTGAGCACGAGCCAACAATCGGATCTATAGTTACGGACCTTTTGACCCGGTAGACTAGTGCTGTCGATGGAATGGCCCCGACCGGACGGCGTTGACGTGTATCACTGATTCCACGCAACTTCATCGAAAACAGGCTCCATACACTCGCGAAAAACATTTCAGCGCAATCGAACGGTCGGATCTATAGATACGGACCTTTTGACCCGTTACTCTAGCGTTGTCGGTGGAATGGCCCCGACCGAATGCCGTCGCAGTGTCGTACCCATTCCACACAACTTCATCGAAAACAGCCTCCGGAAACTCGTGAAAATATTTGAGCACGATCCAACGGTTGGATCTATAGATACGGATCTTTTGACCTGGTATTCTAGTCGTGTCGGTGGAATGGCGCCGACCGGACACCGTCACCGGGTCGTACCCATTCCACAAAACTCCATCGAAAACAACCTCCGGGAACTCGTGAAGAAATTTGAGCACGATCCAACGGTTGGATCTGTAGATTCGGACCTTTTCACGCGGTATTCTAGTGTTGTTAGTGGGATGGCCCCGACCGGACACCATCGTCGTGTCGTACCGATTCCACGCAACTCCATCGAGAACAGCCTCCAGAAACTCGTGAAAATATTTGAGCACGATCCAACGATTGGATCTGTAGATACGGACCTTTTGACCTGGTATTCTAGTCGAGTCGGTGGAATGGCGCCGACCGGACACCGTCAGCGTGTCGTACCCATTCCATGAAACTCAATCGAAAACAACCTCCGGAAACTCGTGAAGAAATTTGAGCACGATCCAACGGTTGGATCTATAGATTCGGACCTTTTAACCCGGTATTATTTCTAGTGTTGTCGGTGGGATTGCCCCGACCGGACACCATCGTCGTGTCGTACCGATTCCTCGCACCTCCATCGAAAACAACCTCTGGAAACTCGTGAAAGAATTTGAGCTCGATCCAAAGGTTGGATCTATAGATACGTACCTTTTGACCTGGTATTCTAGTCGTGTCGGTGGAATGGCCCCGACTGGACACCGTCGCCGTTTCGTACCCATTCCACAAAACTCCATCGAAAAGAGACTCCGGAAACTCGTGAAAAAATTTGAGCACGATCCAACGTTTGGATCTATAGATATGGACCTTTTGACGTGTTACTCTAGCGTTGTCGGTGGAATGGCCCCGACCGGACGCCGTCGCCGTGTCGTATCGATTCCACGCCACTCCATCGAAAACAGCCTCCGGAAACTCTTGAAAATATTTGAGCGCGATCCAACGGTCGAATCTATAGATAGAGAACTTTTGACCCGGTACTCTAGTGCTCTCGGTGGAATGGCCCCCAACGGACGCCGTCGCTGTGTGTTAACGATTCCACGCACATCCATCGAAAACAGCCTCCGGAAACTCATGAAAAAAATTTCAACGCGATCTAACGGTCGAAACTATAGATATGAACCTTTTGACCCGGTACTCTAGCGATGTCGGTGGAATGACCCACACCGGACGCCGTCGCCGTGGCATACCAATTCCATGCACCTCCATCAAAAACAGCCTCTGGAAACTCATGAAAAACATTTCAGCGCGATCCAACGGTCGGAACTATAAATATGAACCTTTTGACCAGGTAAAAATAGGCTCCGGAAACTCATGAAAAAATTTGAGCATGGTCCAACGGTTGGATCTATAGATATGGACCTTATGACTTGGTTTTCTAGTCTTGTGGGTGGAATGGCCTCGACCGGACACCGTAGTCGTGTCGTACCCATTCCACGCAACTCCATCGAAAACAGCCTCCGGAACATCGTGAAAAAATTTGAGCACGATCCAACGGTTGGATCTATAGATATGGACCTTTCTACCTGGTATTCTAGTCGTGTCGGTGGAATGGCCCGACCGGACACCATCGCCGTGTCGTACCCATTCCATGCAACTCCATCCTCCGGAAACTCGTGAAAACATTTGAGCACAATCCAACGGTCGAATCTATAGATAAGACCCTTTTGTCCCGGTACTTTGTTGATGTCGGTGGCATGGCCCCAACCGGACACCGTTACCGTGTCCTACCCATTCCACGCAACACCATCAAAAACAGCCTCCGGAAACTCGTGAAAAAATTTGAGCAAGATCCAATGGTTGGATCTATAGATACGGACCTTTTGACCTGGTATTCTAGTCGTGTCGGTGGAATCGCCTCGACCGGACACCATCGCCGTGTCGTAGGCATTCCACGCAACTCCATTGAAAACAGCCTCCGAAAACTCGTGAAAAAAATATCAGCGCGATCCAACGGTCGGATCTATGGAGATGGACATTTTGACCCGGTACTCTGGTCGTGTCGGCGGAATGGCCCCGGTCGGACGCCGTCGCGGTGTCGTACCGATTCCACGCAACTACAGCGAAAAGGCCTCTGGACACTCGTGAAAAAAATTTAAGCGCGATCCAACGGTCGGATCTATAGATTCAGACCTTTCAACCAGGTACTCGGTTGCTATCGGTGAAATGGCCCCACCGGACGCCGTCGCTGTGTGGTACCGATTCATCGCACCTCCATCGAAAACAGCCTCCGGAAACTCGTGAAAAAAATTTCAGCACGATCCAACGGTCGGAATTATAGATATGAACCTTTTGACCCGGTACTCTAGTGATGTCGGTGGAATGGCCCCGACCAGACGCTGTGGCGTTTAGTACCGATTCCACGCAACACCATTGAAAATAGCCTCCGGAAACTCGTGAAAAAATTTGAGCACAATCCAACAGTTGGATCTATAGATATGGACCTTTTGACCTGGTATTCTAGTCTTGTCGGGGAATTGGCCCCCACCGGATACCGTCTCCGTGTCGTACCAATTCCACGCAACTACATCAAAAACAGCCTCCGGAAACTCGTGAAACAATTTGAGCACGATCCAACGGTTGGATCTATAGATACAGACCTTTTGACCTTGTATTCTAGTCTTGTCGGTAGAATGTCCCCGACCGGACACCGTTGCCGTGTCGTACTGATTCCACGCAACTCCATCGAAAACAGCCTCCGGAAAATCATGAAAACATTTGAGCACGATCCAATGGTTGGATTTATAGATACATACCTTTTGACCTGGTATTCTAGTCTTGTCGGTGGAATGTTCCCGACCGGACACCGCCGCCGTGTCGTACCCATTCCACGTAACTCCATAAGAAAACAGCCTCCGAAAAACTCGTTGAAAACATTTTGAGCGCAATGCAACGGTTTGAATCTATAGATACGGACCATTTTTGACCCTGGTATTCTAGTCGTGTCGGTGGAATGTCCCCGACCTGGACACCGTCGCCTGTGTCGTTACCGATTCCACGCAACTCCATCGAAAACAGCCTCCGGAAACTCGTGAAAAAAATATGAGCGCGATCCAACGGTCGGATCTATGGAGATGGACGTTTTGACCCGGTACTCTGGTCGTGTCGGTGGAATGGCCCCGGTCGGACGCCGTAGCGGTGTCGTACCGATTCCACGCAAACTTACAGCGAAAAGGCCTATGGACACTTCGTGAAAAAAATTTAAGCGCGGATCCACGGTCGGATCTATAGATACAGACCTTTCAACCAGGTACTCGGGTGCTATCGGTGAAATGGCCCCACCGGACGCCGTTGCTGTGTGGTACCGATTCAACGCACCTCCATCGAAAACAGCCTCCGGAAACTCGTGAAAAAAATTTCAGCGCGATCCAACGGTCGGAATTATAGATATGAACCTTTTGACCCGGTACTCTAGTGATGTCGGTGGAATGGCCCCAACCGGACGCTGTGGCGGTGTAGTACCGATTCCACGCAACACCATTGAAAATAGCCTCCGGAAACTTGTGAAACAATTTGAGCACAATCCAACAGTTGGATCTATTAGATATGGACCTTTTTGACCTGGTATTCTTGGTCTTGTCGGTGGAATGGCCTCCACCGTACACCGTCTCCGTGTCGTACCCATTCCACACAACTACATCGAAAACAGCCTCCGGAAACTCGTGAAACAATTTGAGCACGATCCAACGGTTGGATCTATAGATACAGACCTTTTGACCTTGTATTCTAGTCTTGTCGGTAGAATGTCCCCGACCGGACACCGTTGCCGTGTCGTACTGATTCCACGCAACTCCATCGAAAACAGCCTCCGGAAAATCGTTGAAAAACATTTTTGAGCACGATCTCCAATGGTTGGATTTATAGATACAGACCTTTTGACCTGGTATTCTAGTCTTGTCGGTGGAATGTTCCCGACCGGACACCGCCGCCGTGTCGTACCCATTCCACGCAACTCCATAGAAAACAGCCTCCGAAAACTCGTGAAAACATTTGAGCGCAATGCAACGGTCGAATCTATAGATACGGACCATTTGTCCTGGTATTCTAGTCGTGTCGGTGGAATGTCCCCGATCGAACGTCGTTGCCGTGTCATATCGATTCCACGCAACTGCATCCAATACAGCCTCCGGAAACTTGTGAAACAATTTGAGCACGATCCAACGGTTGGATCTATAGATACGGACCTTTTGACCTGGTATTCTAGTCGTGTAGGTGGAATGGCCCCGACCGGACACCATCGCCGTGTCATACCCATTCCACGCAACTCCATCGAACATCCTCCGGAAACTCGTGAAAACATTTGAGCACGATCCAACGGTTGGATCTATAGATACGGACCTTTTGACCTGGTATTCTAGTCTTTGTCGGTGGAATTTCCCCGACCGGACACCGCCGCCGTGGCGTACCCATTCCATGCAACTCCATAGAAAACAGCCTCCGCAAACTCGTGAACAAATTTGAGCACGATCCAACGGTTGGATCTATAGATACGAACCTTTTGACCAGGTATTCTAGTCTTGTCGGTGGAATGTCCCCGACCAGACACCGCCGTCGTGTCGTACCCATTCCACGCAACTCCATAGAAAACAGCCTCCGGAAACTCGTGAACAAATTTGAGCACGATCCAACGGTTGGATCTATAGATACAAACATTTTTTACCTTTTGGCCCCGACCGCACACCATCGACGTATCGTCCCGATCCCAAGCAACTCCATCAAAAACAGCCTCCGGAAACTCCTGAAAAAAATTTCAGCGCCATCCAACTGTCTCATCTATAGATACAGACCTTTTCACCCGTTACTCGAGGGCTGTCGGTGGAATGGCCCCGACCGGACACCGTTGCTGTGGCATCCCGATTCCACGCAAATCCATAAAAAACAACCTACGGAAACTCCTGAAAAAAAATTCAGCATGATCCAACTGTCTGATCTATAGATACAGACCTTTTCACCCGTTACTCTAGGGCTGTCGGTGGAATGGCCCCGACCGGACACCATCGACGTGGCGTCCCGATTCCAAGCAACTCCATCAAAAACAGCCTTCGGAAACTCCTGTAAAAAATTTCAGCGCCATCCAACTGTCTCATCTATAGATACAGACCTTTTGACCCGTTACTCGAGGGCTGTCGGTGGAACGACCTCGACCGGACATTGTCGCTGTGGCATCCCGATTCCACGCAACTCCATCAAAAACAGCCTCCGGACACTCGTGAAAAAAAATTTTAACGCGATCCAACTGTCGGATCTATAGATACGAACCTTTTCACCCGTTACTCTAGGGTTGTCGGTGGAATGGCCCCGACCGGACACCATCGGCTTGTCGTCTCGATTCCACGGTACTCCATCAAAAACAGCCTGTGAAAACTCAAAAAAATTTCAGCCTGATCCAACTGTCTGATCTATAGATACGGACCTTTTCACCCGTTACTCTAGGGCTGTCGGTGGAATGGCCCCGACCCAACTTCATTGCCGTGTCGTACCGATTCCACGCATCTCCATCAAAAACAGCCTCCGGAAACTCGTGAAAAAAATTTTCAGCGCAGATCAACGGCCTGATCTATAGATACAGACCTTTTCACCCGTTACTCTAGGGCTGTCGGTGGAATGGCCCCGACGGACACCGTCGCCATGGCGTCCCGATTCCATGCAACTCCATCTAAAACAGCCTCCGGAAACTCGTGAAAAAAATTTCAGTGCGATTCGACGGTGGGATCTAAAGATACGGACCTTTTCACCCGTTACTGTAGGGCTGTCGGTGGAATGGCCCCGACCTACACCGAACGTCGTTGCCGTGTCGTATCGATTCCACGCAACTGCATCCAATACAGCCTCCGGAAACTTGTGAAACAATTTGAGCACGATCCAACGGTTGGATCTATAGATACGGACCTTTTGACCTGGTATTCTAGTCGTGTAGGTGGAATGGCCCCGACCGGACACCATCGCCATGTCGTACCCATTCCACGCAACTCCATCGAACATCCTCCAGAAACTCGTGAAAACATTTAAGCACGATCCAACGGTTGGATCTATAGATACGGACCTTTTGACCTGGTATTCTAGTCTTATCGGTGGAATGTCCCCGACCGGACACCGCCGCCGTGTCGTACCGATTCCACGCAACTCCATCGAAAACAGCCTCCGGAAACTCGTGAAACAATTTGAGCACGATCCAACGGTTGGGTCTATAGATACGGACCTTTTGACAAGGTATTCTAGTCGTGTCGGTGGAATGGCCCCGACCGGACACCATCGCCGTGTCGTACCCATTCCACGCACCTCCATCGAAAACATCCTCCGGAAACTCGTGAACAAATTTGAGCACGATCCAACGGTTGGATCTATAGATGCAGACATTTTTGACCTTTTGGCCCCCACCGCACACCGTCGACGTATCGTCCCGATCCCAAGCAACTCCATCAAAAACAGCCTCCGGAAACTCCTGAAAAAAATTTCAGCGCCATCCAACTGTCTCATCTATAGATACAGACCTTTTCACCCGTTACTTGAGGGCTGTCGGTGGAATGGCCCCGCCCGAACACCGTCGCCGTAGCATCCCGATTCCACTCAACTCCATCAAAAACAGCCTTCGGACACTCGTGAAAAAAATTTCAACGCGATCCAACTGTCGGATCTATAGATACAAACCTTGTCACCCGTTACTCTAGGGCTGTCGGTGGAATGGCCCCGACCGCACAACGTCGACGTCTTGTCCCGATTCCAAGCAACTCCATCAAAAATAGCCTCTAGAAACTCCTGAAAAAAATTTCAGCGCCATCCAACTATAAATCTATAGATACAGACCTTTTGACCCGTTACTCGAGGGCTGTCGGTGGAATGGCCCCGACCGGACACCGTCACCGTGGCGTTCCGATTCCACGCCACTCCATCAAAAACAAACTCCGGAAAACTCTTGAAAAAAAAAAATTTCAGCGCAATCCAACGATACGAATCTATAGATACAGACCTTTTCACCCGTTACTCTAGGCGCTGATCGGAGGAATCGCCCCGACCGGACACCGTCGCAGTGGCATCCCGATTCCCCGCAAATCCATCAAAAACAGCCTCTGGAAACTCGTGAAAAAAATTTCAGCGCGATCAACTGTCTGATCTATAGATACAGACATTTTCACCTGTTAGTATAGGGCTGCCGGTTGAAAGGGCCCGACCGGAAACCACGCCGCGGCGTCCCGATTCCACGCAACTCCATCAAAAACAGCCTCCGGAAACTCGTGAAAAAAATTTCAGCGCGATCCAACGGTTGGATTCTATAGATACAGACCTTTATCACCCGTTACTCTAGGGGCTGTCGGTGGAATGGCCCCGGCCGGACACCGTGATGCGAACCTCGTGATCACGTGGTCACGCAACCCACAATCAAGATTGAGATCTGATCCCGGAAAGCCGAAATAGGTCTGATATGAGTGCGACACAATGGAAACCTGCCCAAAGGCACCAACACTATTGGAATGAGTAGAATGACGCCACGAAGCCAGTTAATCTTCGATAATCTCTCCTTGTCAGATTCAGTTCGTTCAAAACCTGAAGAATGCAAGAATCACTCTCACACGTTAAAAACTGAAAAATTCAGATAATAATCATCCAAAGCTGCCGAAATTGTGGCTTACATGAGTTTTAAATATTCTTGAAAAATTAAC